>NC_089780.1:29707665-29755165 GCF_040412425.1 Macrobrachium rosenbergii | reverse complement strand
GTATCACCCCATTGTTAAGGGCAGCATGAAGACAAAACCCATGCTTGTTTTCGTCTACTTTTTTACACCAAACCAGTCTATCTCATTTTCATCAAAAAGGTTCTAATAATTCTCAATATATTACCGCCCACATGTAATCCTCATCACCTTCCACGCTGCATCTTACCAGTTCTATCAATAATAACGTATGATCCAAACGGTTTTTTTTTATTTTACTCTCAAACTTCTCAAAAAACTGATCCGTAAACTCCACTCTTCTCATCTTCTACCAAAGTTTCTATTATCTAACTTACTCTTTTGAAGTCAGACAAGACTCCCACATATACTTAGTGACATCTTATCCCTACAATTCCTCCGGGCTTATCTATCACCGCACCCTTAGCCTCATCCAAGGAGCAGTTATTACTCTTCTCACCAGGTACTCTGGAACCTTTCCAAAATCCTGACATACCTTACACAGCCAAAGCAACCACACTCACATTTTATAGCCGCTATTCACTACCAAAAAAAGGACTTTTCTTTTCCAAAAGTTACACAGGGATCCTGCTGTCTTTCTGCTTCAATTACTGACTCATCTCCTTTCATCATCCCTAAGAATATTAACTCTAAGAGGCCATGCGCGAATCAACCATTTCATTTCATCCATCATCCATTTATTGGTTATTGGTTTGTGTTTTACCTGTGAGTTACCTTAACAACCCTGAGGTTTTATCTTTGCTTTTATTTTTGCTTTTTTATATATTCTTTTCTGTGAAAGTTTGCTTGAATTATTAGTCTTGCTGGTTTGCATGAACGCATGCATAATAATAATGATAACACAATCTAAAGTTCTATGTATTGCATATATGTGCTTTGCCAGTAATGTTTTACAGCCATGAATTTCTTGCGCTTTGCATTACGTGCTTATCTTTTATATGAAGCTTTATTCTATCTTAAATCGAAGATGTAGATGCAGCTTCTTACCGCGAGGACATTTCATGTCATTTGTAACTTGTTATTCTATCTATCTTAGGGCTTCACTTTGCATGTTTTATCAGAACGTTCGTCTCATTTGAAACTCAGACCTACTCTTATTTCACTAATAATCTCTTATTGTAACTATTCTCGTATAGATTTTATAAGCTATCTTCAGTTTATAATTCCCATTTCATGAACTTATCAAATTTTTTCCGCATCCCATAGCGTAAAATTCTGACCATATTCAGACCTTTTCTCACACCCTCAGCTACTTACTTCACGTGTAACTTTGAAACCTCTACAGGAACCTGATCGCAGCTGTAACTTCTTTATCTCGTATGTAAATTTTTTATCGTCAAGTTTATCAACTCCATTTGTATATTTGTGGTTTCATTTCGACCGTGTTAATCCTCCAATGTGTCTCTCGCCGTCAGCTCAGCAAATTTACTTGGCTCTTCTGGTGCTTACTCGAGGAGGCCATGCTACTAGCCCAGAGTACCCTAACTCGTTAACACGTCTCTCTCTCTCTCTCTCTCTCTCTCTCTCTCTCTCTCTCTCTCTCTCTCTCTCGTGTGTAACAACTCACGACGTGTTGCTTTCTCTTGCAACTTTCTAAATGCAGTCTTCCACACGCTTTCTCTAACTCTTTCTCTACCACGACTCTATTACAACTTTCTAGCACATTCTTCAACGTAGAAATATCTCTCTCTCTCTCTCTCTCTCTCTCTCTCTCTCTCTCTCTCTCACACACACAAATATGCATACATAAATATAAATTTCATTTTATATATATATATATATATATATATATATATATATATATATATATATATATATAGTGCGTGGATATTATTATAAATAACTACATAAATACATACATATATACATATATTACCACAGATGCATATATATATACCGCCAACATTAGTGGCTATGAAGATCCACTATGTTACAACTTTGTCTCTTAATCATATTATTATCGTTGTTGGTGTTTACCTTTACAAAAGTTCATTTACCAGTGCATTGCTTAACCTTTAAAGATTTAACATTTACCCTCTTTTGTAAGGAGACAAGGATCTTTTAAAAATTACAGCTATAAGCAAAAATAAAATAGATTTATTCATCAAATGATTATGAACTAATAAGATTGATAGGTTCCACATTCCAACGTTTGAGGACTGTTGGATACACACACATGAACGTTATAAAATGTTATAAAATAATTAAAGCACTAAAATGAAAGACAGGTTGACAAATAGCGTACTATTTCTGATCTCTCTCTCTCTCTCTCTCTCTCTCTCTCTCTCTCTCTCTCTCTCACACACACACACAAACAGGATATAAAGCCTCACAAACTTTCCAATAAAACTAACACGAATTCATTCTCTCTCTCTCTCTCTCTCTCTCTCTCTCTCTCTCTCTCTCTCTCTCTCTCTCTCTCTCTCTCTGTTTTCACACGCACATATATATGCACCGGCGTGCGCGAACACGTACAGCCCAAACCAGAATATCTTGCAAACTTTCTCTTTAAACTAGCTAATATGATTCCCAACACTGCACAATTTCTCTCTCTCTCTCTCTCTCTCTCTCTCTCTCTCTCTCTCTCTCTCTTTCAATTTATCAAGCTCTCAGGCACGCATTCCTGATCAATTTCCTGCTATCAAACGGTGCTAAGAGATCTCGAATGCAGACACAAGTCGCCAATAATTGAATAAACAAGCAAAGCAAAGACAAATGCAAATAATCCCCACCTAACCAACACGCCCCCCCCTCTCCCGCCCACAATACCCCACATCACCCCTACCACCGACCCCCGACGAACAGTGCGGGGAAGGAAAAAAACAACCACTAGCACAGTACCACCCGTAGCACATGCAAACAAACGCCGCAGCGGAAAACAAACAGACGGGAAGAGGAAACACAATACGCAAAGGGCGGCATAAGAAAACACCCGCTGGAATCAATCAAACGACCGGGCATTCATCTGAAAGGCTAAAACACACATTATAAATTATGCTGGTGTTTATCCCTCCGTCGTAAATCATGACGCGAGTCTCGGAGATTCCGCGGAAGATTACGAGTCGTCCTCCGATTGTGGGAACCTTCCACAGGAGTTATGGCCTGGGAGCGTTATCGACACCACAGTCAGATATTAATATGAACAAAAAAATGAATAAGAAGCAAGTAACATTTTAAGATAATCGTAAGCGTTTAACAAAAGAAAAAAACTGGTCTCATACCATGCATTTATTACATGAACACAGTCCATTTATTAGGCACTTCTGTATAAGCCTTACTGTTTAGACATTAATTATACTTTAACGTGGGCTTGAATACCTGTTTTAATGGTAACAGAAATCTGTGCATTGTCCAGAAGGCTTCCTAAACCTAAAGAAAATAACCTTCTTGTCATAATGCTTTATGACAAGTATTATGAAATTGTTCTGTCCAGATACATCAAAATCTCGGGACCTGTCTCTTCAAACAAAGTGCCCTAAGAAATAGCTTTCGCTTTGCTTTATGACAAATTATGACAAAGTATCATGAAATTGTTCTGTCCAGATGCCAGCAAGACCTCGAGACCATTATCTTCAAACAAATTGCTCTAAGAAATAGCTTTCCTTCCCCTTAAAAGTGCCAGTTAGAATTCGCAGTATCGCTGTAACATGCCTTGGTAAAGTTCCTCTCGAAACATCTTGCAGCTAAGCCACAGTTACTCTAGAATATTTATATTTTTTAACAGCTGGTTATCTATTCAACTGTTCATATTTTCTTCAAGAAATTAGTTTAAAAGTAAAATACTTTCGCTCTTCCTTTCAAATGGGATTATTTACCTTTCTGGGTACTATTAGTCGTGCCTGCAACCTAACATCTCGTGTAGGTATCCTGAGATAATAAAAAAAAAAAAACAGGTTTCGTATCTTGATTAAAGGTGAAGAAAACAGATAAAAATAAGTAAAATTACAGCGTTTTAAATATTGCCAAAAATGCACAAACGCAGAAGTGTAAAACAGCAAACCAAACTGAGAAGTAAATATAATGATAACACCCTCAGTAAGGTCGCCTATTGTAAATACGAAGATTTCTGTGGCAGATTTCGAGAAGAAGAAAAACTTCGAATCTAATCTAGCACAAGAGGCTTATTGAAGATTTTACATTTTTACTGTTTTATCTCTTATTCCTTTTTCTCTACTTGACATATCTTTTCAATTGATGGGAAAAGCTCTCACCAGCAATTCTGAGAACAACAATACTGGACTTTGTTTGCAATCGACTTAAATCTTATTTGCTTAGTTGTTCGTGTACAAACAAGAGCTTATAGATAGTCAGATAATAGGTAAATATTTCCTTTTACTCAGGACGAATCAGAGCCGGTCTTTCCAAAAGAAAGTGAATAAAAGACGCGTAATACTGATCGATATTATTTGCCAGGAGCTCATTCGTGTGTGTTTTTCAGGCACTTTAAGAGGAGGTCAACATTTCGCTGTGTTTTTTAAAGAGGAGAATGTACCCAACTTTCATGAACAATAAATAAAACAAACAGTACAAAACGCACACGCTGTGAATCTCAGCATCAGCTGGTATCAACAATGACCTCATGAAAAAATGTCTTGTTTCTCTTGAGTGTTTGTTTAAGATGGTGTCCGCGAACAAACTCACGCTGAAGACCGCGCCGAGAAATATCCAAATAGAATATTGTTTGGCATAAACTTTACCGGCGGCTACTGTGTACCGTTCACACACACTTCGGGCCTGTTTCATTCACGTCTCTTTTGTGCAACAGGATTTGCTGTTGACTCATAATGTTTAAAGACATGTTGACATACCCACATCTACACACACACACACACACACACACACACACACACACACAATCATACGAATAGAATAACCTCTTCCTTGTATATGTAGTGGATTTGATTTTCCTCTCTCCAAGTTTCTTAAAGCACGTAAAACCATTACTATAATAATCTCTTCCTCTGTTTGAATTTTAAATAGAATTAATTTTTTTTATTACTTTTTATTATATGAAAGTTTCAATACTCAAATGTGTATCTCTTTACTATAAGGGATTTAATTTTCGATGCAGAGAACAAAAAATGTCCTCTCTTTGAGGTTTCTTTAAGCATCCGAAAGCATTACTGTAACAATCTATTCCTCTGCTTGCGTTGTAAATCCGATTTTCTATATTGCTTTTTAATATATAAAAGCATTCCTAAAATCAAATACTCGCCTCTTTTAATGTATGGGGTTCCATTTTTGATTCAGTGAAAAATAAAAAATTTCCTGTCTTCTATGTTTCTTTAAGCATGAAAAAGCATTACTGTAACAATCTCTTCCTCTGAGTTTTAATTTCGATTCTCTCTACTGCTTTTTAATATAAGAAAGCATTCCAAAAATCAAATGTTTAACTCTCTAATATATGGGCATTCCTTTTTGTTTCTTTGAGTTTTAATTTCTATTTTCTTTTTAGCTTCTTGATCTATGAAACGATTCCAAAAATCAAATGATTAACTCTTTAATCTATAAGATTTCATTTTCGGTTCAGTGAACAACAACAAAAAAACTTGCCTCTTTCAAAGGCGTCTACACCTCCGTGTTCGTACCCACTTATTTACGTCCTTGATCCTTTAAACATGAGAAGCATTACTGTAATGTAGAGCTCATGAGTTTCTTCCTTATCCTGTCTTACTACACACACAAGCTAGAGTTTCGCCTTGCATGGGGGTCTCCACTTCACATGGATAAATGATGAAAGGAAGCAACAAGTGCCCTCCCTCTCTCTCTCTCTCTCTCTCTCTCTCTCTCTCTCTCTCTCTGATGAAAGGAAGAAATAAATGTCTAATTTATTTTTCTATAATCAAAGTATACATTTCACCAAAACACTATCTCTCTCTCTCTCTCTCTCTCTCTCTCTCTCTCTCTCTCTCTCTCTCTCTCTCTCTCTCTGATGAAAGGAAGAAATAAATGTCTAATTTGTCTAATTTATCTTTCACCAAAACACTACCCCTCTCTCTCTCTCTCTCTCTCTCTCTCTCTCTCTCTCTCTCTCTCTCTCTCTCTCTCACACACACACACACACACACACACACACACGAATATATAAAGAGCCCCTACAGCGTGTCCTCCCTTGATTGCCAGTGATTCTTATCAAATCATACTCATTTATCCTCGAAGCAACAATGGGCCTCTTTTTAACATACATCTAAGACAAGAGATCCATACGTTACCATTACTGCGAAGAGGTGCCATACACACAAACCTGAGGGAGAGAGAGAGGGGGAGAGAGAGATGAGAGGGGTGTATATTTATAGACATGTAATGCCTTATTTTCATTTTCAATCTGCAATTTTTTTCATGTTTACAAATGGGTATCATGTATAATTTTCATCATTATCCCTTCTCTCACGTAAATAATGAATTTCCTTTCACTTGTTTTATATATAAAGATGGTATGGTATATCTAGAATTGATTTTATACGGTCTTCTTTCATCCAAGCTACAGTAAATGAAACTGTATCTCTCATTACTAAGACGAAATGAAATTCCTCTTACTTTTATAAAGAAGTGGACCTAATTTTGGAATTCTAAGAAACACTAAAATGCTGAAATAAAGACATTTAAAACATATTTCCTAAAAACCCACTGCACCCTTGCCAACGCAAAGTCGCACAGAATGAATGCATAAAATACGAAAACATGTTACGTAAATTTTCAAAATCAATATGGCAAGGCATCTCATCTTGCTATTTATGGACCACATATACAAAAGAGGTACACCCGTCCTTATGACAGGTACACAATCCTCAACGTCTGTAAGGAAAGAAATAAAGGTGAGATATTCCCCTTTAACAAGTTTGCGGCACTAAACCCGCAAGTCCATTCTGTGTTACTTCTAAGGAACATTACACAATACCAAAACAAGTGAAATAGGAAAGTTTATTGACAATTTCAACCAAAACAAGTTAAATAGAAAGTTTATTGACAATTTCAACCAATAATCTAGGAATTCATTCACCTTGAAAAAATGAACACTAATAAATATAAAAACAGAATTAGAACGTTTTATGATACAGAATTATTACAATGCTGTCCTCCATAACATTTTATTTTTGGCTATTCTTAAAATGTAAGTTCTTTACTCCTTCCTAATATAAACATCCATTTTGTTTCCAAATATAAGAACAAAATTTAACCCGGTGCAATACGGACATAAGTCTGACACTTCCTGAAACTGTCTGGTACGTTAAACGGTTAATAGTTTTCCAAAAATCAGGAATTCATAGACACGAGTAACATAATAATCGAATACCAGACTTCATAGCAAGAGAGAGAGAGAG
The DNA here is from genome assembly GCF_040412425.1 of Macrobrachium rosenbergii. Classification (NCBI taxonomy): domain Eukaryota; kingdom Metazoa; phylum Arthropoda; class Malacostraca; order Decapoda; family Palaemonidae; genus Macrobrachium; species Macrobrachium rosenbergii. Next base: position 29,747,867 of record NC_089780.1, on the reverse strand, counting down.
AGAGAGAGAGAGAGAGAGAGATAAGCTATCAGTAACAGTTCCCAAACAGTTTCATGCAAGGCAGAGAGAGAGAGAGAGAGAGAGAGAGAGAGAGAGAGAGAGAGAGAGAGAGAGAGACCCATAATCGAACATGACAAGGCGCACTCGGCCCAGAAGCATCAGCAGTAAACCATAGATCTACAAGGCTTATCGAAACGATCTAGATTTGAGTCAAACAACGAGTTAATTCTTCATCCAAAAGCTGAAATACTTAAATCTATCTTACTTCATCACGAACGTTCCTCTATTTTTTTTTTCTCTGTGAAAATCAACACACAGGGTATTCATTTATAATTACCTTTCATCTACTCTCTCAGAAAATCACTCTCTCAGTAACATTTACTTGGAATTTTCGTTCTACGATGGATGCAGACCACCTTTAATCTCTCTCTCTCTCTCTCTCTCTCTCTCTCTCTCTCTCTCTCTCTCTCTCTCTCTCTCTCTCTCTCTCTCTTTCTCTCAGAAAATCACACACTCAGTAACATTTAATTGAAATTGTCGTCCTACGTTCGATGCAAACCACCTTATTAAATCTCTCTCTCTCTCTCTCTCTCTCTCTCTCTCTCTCTCTCTCTCTCTCTCTCTCTCTCTCTCTGATACTTGTATATACTGCCATCTCTGATACTTGTATATACTGCCATCAGTAACTTTGTAAGGGCTCAACTTTCTACATGCACATTTACGTATTTGTAATATTAAAGATAATCCTTCGTTATTTATCCTGTCTTCCTAGTCTCTCTCCCAAAATTAGAATCACTGCGGGCACTCACGATTAACATAAATTAATGAAGATTATGCCCACTTAACAGGAGAGTGGGTAGGGGCATCACGCAAACCCTAATACAGGACCTTAAGAAATAAAAAAAAAAAAAAGGATCTCGTGATCAGAAAGAATGGTAGTGGAAAAAAAAGAGGAGGGACTCGGTAAATCTTCCCGATGAAATATGGACTCAGCCTACACAATCTCTCGATGCTAATCTGGTACTGTCATGCAACGTGGCTCGGCCGAATTAGGCGTCGCCGCTCGCATATTCAGGTGAACTGATTGGTTTTTTTTTGGGGGGAGGGGGATTTTTTTAGCGTTAAAATTAACGCCTTCTTCACACTCAAACAATAAATATGTATATAAAAAAAAAAGTTATCGGTGGTCGTTGCACGTTCCAATTATATTCGACATCTCTGAAATTATGGGCTGCACTGGGAATTAGGGGTAAATTGCACACATTAATTCAAAGATTGTTTTATTTAAAATACGTTTTCGTGTTCATTTGCTTCCAAGAAACTGACAATGACAATCTAAAAAAAATAATAGGAAATTATAACAGTACGAAAAATCATCAGGTCCTCGCTAACAGAACTTTTCCTGAGTCAATAATGTAGATTATGATTAACGATTTAAGACAGAGAGAGAGAGAGAGAGAGAGAGAGAGAGAGAGAGAGAGAGAGAGAGAGAGAGAGAGAGATGGTAAAAGATCCTCAGGATTACAAATTTCAGAATAATGAAATATATTTCAGGATGAATATGCTAAACCTAAGGAATAAGACAGAAATCAAAGGAACAAAAACATACGAATACATAAAAAATAAAAGAATGAGCAAAGAATATGAAACATAGCAATGAAAACGAGACAATAAATAACCTAGGCGAAGAAAAATATTTACAAAGGAAAAAATTACGACATAAGATTAAGAAAACCAAATCAGGACACAAAACTACCTGATATTTACGGCCCAAACAACAAAAACGTGAACAATAAACAAGAGATCAAAATAGCCTACGTAAAGAAACATTTTAGAAGGAAAAGAAAAAATTAAGATACAAATATTAAGAAAATTAATTCAGGACACAAAACCTGATATATAAGGTCAAACAACACCAACCTAATGAAGACAAAACTACATAATGTATGAAGAAAACAGGAAAGCTAAAAAAAAAAAAAAAAAAAGGAAAGTTATGAATCACCAAACAGAGACTAGCTGAAGGCAGGACATCAAACCAACCCGACGAAGAGCCCGTTCAAAGCAAAGGCTCACCACCACCACCACCGCCGCCACCGCCACCGCCACCGCCTCTCATCCCAGACGCAACTCGGCCAATCAGTCAATGTCGGCCAGACGCCTATGCTGATGATGATGAAGTCGCCCACCTAACAATAGGCTTCTCATTATCATCTTCACGAAAGATGGGCAGGAGAAAAAAAAAAGTCTACGGAAAATAAAAAATAAAAAAGAGCAGAAAACTAAGAGCCCCATATAGGCTCCATGCTGGGACTTTTATGAAAAGGCTCCGTTGGGTGGTAGGCCTACGGTGGATCACGATAGGCTCATGATTGCTAGCAGGCCTCGAGCTAATATCATTATTACGGCAGAGGGGGGGAGAGAGAGAGATCACGATATCGCATGCCGGGGAACATTCGGGTAAATAAAACAATGAATGTGAAATTGAACACATTTAACAAACCGGTTCCTTACGAAGGATCTGAGCTGATCGGGATAAGATTCTCGACTCTTCTCTAAATACTAGAAGGGAAGTATTTTTCACCAACAGATATTTAAAGGAAAATATGAGTAATTAAATAATTACTGAATATGTTAGTGAATATAATTAAAAACAAACACATGTATAAACAAAATCATATACGCACACACCCATGCGCACACATACACATGCACACGCACACACACATTATATATATATATATATATATATATATATATATATATATATATATATATATATATATATTTATATATATTATACAAACATAAACATAAACATAGATATGTAAATATGTATAATGTGCACATATATAATATATATATATATATAAATAATTACATACTGCATTGAAAACAATTGTATTTCTGTGTATTGCCATATTTTTCTATTCCTCTAGTTACTCAATAAAAAAAACTGATTTCTTATTCGATAGAAAGAAACAAGCACAGAAAATCAGACATCCACCAAACAGTAAAAAATCACGAGACGCAACAGAAGAAAAAAAAAAAATGAATGGTATACATTCACATTAACTCGGGCATCACACGAGCAGTCTTCAATCACCAAAGGGCGTGCGATATGCCCTCGGGTCATACACGCTGCCAAGGTCACCATAACTCTTGTGGATCATCAATCACACTTTTCTGTGCTCTCTCTCTCTCTCTCTCTCTCTCTCTCTCTCTCTCTCTCTCTCTCTCTCTCTCTCTATTTTTACCGGGGGTCCTTACGTTCGACAGTCACGAAAATGACACAAAATGAAATTAGTGGTTCGAAAAAAAATTTTGGTACGGTAGAGAGAGAGAGAGAGAGAGAGAAGAAAGAAAGAAGAAGAGAAGAGAGAGAGAAGGAACTTGCTGTAAGTTAACGTAATTCAACATTTCTTCATATTAAAAACTACGTATATTTCTATTTATTTAACAAATTAAAAATATAATTAATCATTTGCTCAGTAGTTAGTTCTGCTTCAAGGGGATAATAAATACCCCAGTCTGTTTGATGTTAAACATCGGAGATGATCTGGTGAGAGTTATCAAAATATGAACTAACACAACAAAAGACAGCATTATCATCATCTCATCCATAACTCAGAAGGTAACTAGTCTACTATCCTGCGTAAATCGACAACATAGTTTAAGTAAGCTTGTACTTGTACATTATATATATATATATATATATATATATATATGTGTGTGTGTGTGTGTGTGTGTGTGTGTGTATTCACAAATGCACGGAATTACTAGGTATGAACAAACATAAACCCAGTATTTATGAAACTATATTGCTACCCCAACCCTCTGCTCCGTAAATGTTCTATGGGTTTACGTGGTGACAGCGCTTGATGGTCACCCATCTACATAATAAGCACAGCCAACGTTGCTCAGCTTCGAACAGATTACCGACAGACTAAGTCATGGAAAGGTCAGTGCATATGAATGCCTGCGGCTCGAGAAAGAGAGATTGTAGATGGAGTGTGGAAGTGTTGATGATTGAGTGTAATACCACGTTGACTGGCGAGAGTGACGAGAAGCTAGCGGGACTGATGAAATAGCTTTAAAAGTCTGTAAAAGGAGAAAGTTGGAAGTGGATGTTAGCTAGAGCGAGTTTAACAAAGTGAAAGGACGCCAGGGAGATGGAACAAAGAATGACAGTACAGGAACGCGACTGGTGCTATGCAAAAGGTTTGGAAAGAAGAAATAGCTAATTTAAGCAAATGTGACTATGTATGAATGGTCTGACGTAACTCGCATTTATGGAAAGGTAATGTGAATATTGTGTACAAATAGCAAAAATTGTTAAAAAGACATTTGCCGGTCACATTTGGCGTACGAATGATTGAAAGGGTAAGAAAAAAATATAATAAAAATGAGGTAAAAAAAAAAAAAAGGGTAGCATGGGTAAGCAAATTTATTTCTGTTAATTCTCCTTAAAAGCTTCAACTAACTACCTAAGCCATCTCACGAGTTGTAATTATCAAGTCTTAAAGTCACTCACTTATCGAAACTGAAGTTGAAAATAAAATAATGTACCTTCATGATTGAAAATAAGGGAAAGGGGTCACACGGACTGTCACATACATGAAACAGATTAATTTAATAGTATGTTGAAGCTATCATTTCGGGTTGTCTCTTCCAGCAATTCCCTTTTCATCTGTTATTCACATTATTCAAAATAACCATAAATTCATATGAAATGTGTATGCCTGTCAACCTCCTACTAATAAGAATGCATAATTGTGAAAAGATTTTAAATTGAATACATTACTCAAGAACATATAACATAAAACATAATAATCAGCTACTAACTCACTTAAAATAATTAGATAAACAAATAAATGATGGTTATAAAGTAAATATAAGAAAATTATTGAATACTTATTTATACCTACCAGCCATAAATCTCAAAACATCAGTTACATGGTCACACTTCCTGCCGCAAAGCAATTCATTTCATATCTGGAGTGACCCACCAGAAGTCACAAAAAGCTAAACAGATACTCCAGTCCATTACATTGAGGAAGATATAATAGAAAGGTATGTATTCTGACCACCCTCGCATTTCAAAACCCTTGAATCAATGTAGATATTAGTGGTATTTTGTCACCTACGGTATAATTTTTATCCATCCCTTCTCCCTGCAGAGTCTGCAAGTATATATATATATATATATATATATATGTATATATGTGTGTGTGTGTGTATATATATATATATATATATATATATATTATATAAATATATATATATATATATATATATATATATATATATATATGTATATATATATATATCACACATTACCAAGGTGACAAATAAGAGACGGGGTGTAGGTCCTGACCGGTTTCGACTTTATTTCCAAGCCATTGACGAAGGACTGATACAGAGTATAAGAAGTCACAAATATATATACTACAGGAACAGTACTGACTAACATACACAACCGTTAGAGACTACATATCCACCCACCGGCCGGATATACTCTCAGGGGACAATACTGAAATATTGTGATTTTTAGCCAAATGAGTTTTGAAGGCCACTCCTACCTCGACACCGGCCGGTGGGTGGATATGTAGTCTCTAACGGTTGTGTATGTTCGTCAGTACTGTTCCTGTAGTATATATATTTGTGACTTCTTATACTCTGTATCAGTCCTTCGTCAATGGCTTGGAAATAAAACCGAAACCGGTCAGGACCTACACCCCGTCTCTTATTTTTCACCTGTGGTAGTGTGTGATAAATGAATCACGTACAAAAGTGATAATATATAAATACATATATATATATATTTACTGTATATATACATTTACATTATCTCTATATATGTTTGATAGATAGACAGATGGACATATCGATACGAAATTCAACTGTATCTTTCTAGAAAACTAATGCTGTTGTGATTGGTTACCGTATGTTAATAAAAACAAGTAAAAAATGCGCCGAAATTTCTTCGGCGCAATCGAGTTTTCTGTACAACGTATGATGCTGTATGAAACGCTCATCCCCGGCCTGTGAAACTTTCAGCCACGGCCCGGTAGTGGCCTGTGTTGTTCGCACCTGTAGCGGTGCCAGACGCGCGATCATGATTAACATTAACCTTAAATATGTTCAAACCACTGACACTAGAGGGCTGCAATTTGGTGTTTGATAATTGGAGGGTGGATGATCAACATAACAATTAGAAGCCCTCTAGCCTCAGTGGTTTTTAAGATCTGAGGGCGGACAGAAAAAGTGCGGACGGACAAACAAAAAGCCTTCTCAAGTTCTCTTTTACAGAGAACTACAATCTGAAAAAAGGTGTATGAACCCAGATTTTGTTGCAGGGTCTTTAACATTTCAGGTGTAGAAACGAGCGGACAAATACCCAAAATATTTATTCCATATTAATAGTTTTCGATTAAAAGTAATCTGATTATCAGTACACTTATAAAAACCGCAATATCCATACCAGTAATCCTAACCAGATTTATAGAACGTCTGGCCAGCCCTCCTCTTCAAATCCTCAGCAATCTCCCTGATTTCTCAAAAACACTAACACATTTGTGTTCACTAACTGCATTATTATCCTCATTCTACCTATTATTAAAGTGGAATTGGTGATTCCAACAGTAAACGGGCATCTCAAAAGGAATCAAATTAACGACACACTATGCTTAGGAAACCACACTGCAAACGACGAGCACCTAAGAAAAATTTAAAATAAAACCATTAAATAAGTTCAAAGGACAAAGCAGGGGTCGTATGGTTAGAAAAAAAATGAACATTGAACATACACACACCCACACGCACACTCACACTCCAACATACACACACAAACACACGTACACAGATTAGTCTCATTTTACGAGATGAAGAAAGCAAACTCGGCTCTTTGTTGTCGCTGTTTTGACCAAACTTCCAAAGCCGAGTATTTAGTGAGACAGCCTAGCATGTTTATTTGGGGCTGGTTTGTTTACACTGGAGGCGGCGGATGTCTGGACACCGGTAGACTGGTGGGACTACGTGGGAGGAGGAGGAGGGGAGGAATGGGGAATCGTAGGAGGCGGGAGATGGTGTGAGAGGAGAACACGAGGAAGAACACGAAAAAAATAAATGAGCAATGGAAAAAGTGAAAAAAAGGACGTGTTGGCCACAAAAGGAGAGATCACTTTCCAGAAGGAACATCCAACGGGGGGGTTGTCTGTTTATGTAATATATCCTTAAAACTAACGCCTCACGGATCCAAGACGCTACGCCACAGTCGGCGCATCTAATGTCGGCTGTAGGTTTAAGCCTCGTTGTTGAACTTAGCATGTGATATCTTAGGCTTTCTCGTTATTTTCAGAAGTTAATGCCGCGGATTATACAGGTCTATAGTCTCAAGGAAAGTCCAGGGGGTGCGTCTGTGTATAGAAAACTGTATATCATGCATGGTGTATATCCCACATATATGGACAATACTCGTATATACCGCATATAGGTTTTTCTGACTGCTAGTTGGTAGTACACAATATAAAGTGGTATAGGAAGTATCCTTACATTCAACACGTTTAGATAAACGCAGTTCTCTAGCCGAGCATGAACACTTTGCATGCACCAAAGGACATGCAATGTTGTGAACCCATTATCGGTAGAAATCATTTACTTCATTAATTTAACGACTTAATTTACAGGATGGTTCTCAAACTTCCTGAATACGATTATCACACTTAAAAGTTAAATAAACCACATTACATAAAATCCTGCTTAACAACCGCCTTTGATAAAATAAAACACACAGTAACACGTAAAACACGGAAAATAATTTTTCAGTATACTCTCAACACTTCTGAAAGACTCTTGGAAACGAATGACCAGCGAAGTAAGACTCAAGACCAAATTAATGTTTGTGGTAGAATAAAAAAAAAAAAGTGGTTATAACAATTTAGTCTACAAATATTGAAGTTTTGGAAAGCTGATCTGATCATCTTTAATAGCAATAGATAAAAGTGTTAATAAGAACAACACTAAAACCCATGTCCATAACTCTCAGGGGACATTTCATCATCATCCATATGGATGAATTAAATCTCTGAAATTGTCATAATTCAAGACTAACTGTGATTAATGACAGTCAGTGACAGCTAATGAGCACATACTTACCAAAAAGCCTAAAGGAATATTATAAAAACTCCTTCAAGTAAACAAGTAATTTATCCTTCCTTTTATTATATGCTTCTTATGCGGGAATTTAAAATGTCCTAGCAAAAAAAAAAATAAATAAATAAAAAACTAAGCCAATCAGACTCTTTAAATAATGAAAATTCCCTACAAATATGAATACTAAGAATCCATGACACCAACTACATTCCAATTGGAACCTGATTCACAGCTTAACTTTTTTGTAGCAGTGGTAGAATAAATTCCTACAGTACACATAACATCCATGCATATTATCTGGGCCGCACATACACAGTAAACCAAAACCGGTGAGATAATCGACTGATAAAGGCATTTCCCCATTATGTACTGTTTTTCCCTCGTTGGACTAAAAGTATTCGTTATCATGCAGCATCGAGTGGTAGGAAGAGTAAATTCCTACAGTACAAGTTCTGCCTGTCATATAAAATGATTCACACATAACATCCATGCAAACTACTCATTTAATGTAAATATATATATATATATATATATATATATATATATAAAACCAGTGAGATAATCGACTGATAAAAGGCTTCTATTATCAAACTACTGTTGGTAGTTATTTCTCCAAATAGTTACCTTGTTTTGGTTAAGGGATTTTGTTTACTACAGAGCCAGTTATTTTCCAGTGCCTCATTCTGGCCTGTGCTTTCATAGTCCTTTTTGTTAAATTGATTATATATAAAATTTTTGTGAAATGAAGTGTTAAACATTTTAGTTGTGAAGGGTTTATTGAATTAGTAATAATTTTTGTGGAAAATATCAAGAAATTTAACATATATCTGAAAAAATTTCTATTCAGCCATTTGTTTTTATGTCGTCTTAACTCTTGAGCTGAAGTAGCCGTGCTCGTTTCTTCAACTGTCGACTGTCGATAAATTATTCATCATTTCTTTATCATGCATGTCGGAATTTCCCCAGTTAACTAGCGACAACTGAAATTATTTATACTCCAAGCCACTTACGTTTGCTCATCATCTTGTCCGCATATCTAAATTAACGTGATAAAACCTGTATCTTTGGTGTTGCTTTACTGAAACTACATTAAAATTGTCAAGAAAGTCAAGTATTCTTACAATGGATTGATCAGGAAAAACCAGAATACAAGTTCTGCCTGTCATATAAAATGATTCACAGTTGTAGCACAAATGGTAAACGAAATTAATTTCATGCATATCGTTGCTTTTGAAATAAGGCACCTGCAACCATTTAAGATACAGTTTAATTGTATCAGCATTAAACACCTTATTAAATAAACTTGACTGAAACATTTAATACTGTATATATAAAATATATATATATATATATATATATATATATATATATATATATATATATATATAATATATATATATATATATATATATATATATATATATATATACAGTATATGTACGTATGTATGTACTAATACAATATATAACAATATATATATATAATATATATATATATATATATATACATATATATGTATATATGTATATATAATACAATATATAACAATATATATATATATATATATATATAATATATATATATATATATATATATATATATATTAAATATATATATAAACATATATATATATATTATATATATATATAAACATATATATATATAGATAGATAGATAGATAGATAGATAGATAGATAGAGACTGGTAGTTAAGAACCACAGTACGCTAAAACACAGCTTCAGTACTGTTACAGGCCGGCACTTACTAGCCCGGATGCCGTTTGAAGACCCAGTGAAAGAAGCACAGTCAGAGAATAAGCTTTAATTACTTCGACGGCGTTGCTACTCAAGCTCTTGCCCTGGTAGAAAATGGGACCCTTTTTAAACACCTTCCGTTGTATACTAAGCAATTATGCCCTCAAAATCCAGCAGTATCCTATATCAACATTTATTCTTCTCATCTATTATCATTTTTTTTTTAGAGGGAGGGACAAAGGGGAGATCTTCTGCATCGAGTCGTACCTTACAAACCTTAGACAACCATTATTAGAAGCAACAGCCATGCAACACCAACTCGCTCGTGATCCCACCTACACCAATAGTCTTCTGTTTAGAATCACCATCGTTGTTTTATTAACAATCACCTCTACCTCTATTCCCAAAACAATAAGCCGTTCTGTTGTCCGCTACCTTCAGTATTTCCCAAGTACTTACTCCACGACACGTGACTGCATTCTCTTCAGACAGATTCCCTTCAGTCATCTCTGTTCATAAACAAAACTTTCCTCATAGTCTTCCCGTACGTTACTGACCATAACCTTTCCCAAGGACTTCATCTTCAACTTATATTTCTTCCTCTTTTATAAATTCCTCGTTGGACGAGTCGGTAAAGTTCTCGGATAGCACTCTGTAAGTCCCGAGTTCGAGTCTTCGACCGGCCAATGAAGAATTAGAGGAACTTATGTCTAGTGATAGAAATTCATTTCTCGCTATAATGTGGTTCGGATTCCACAATAAGCTGTAGGTCCCGTTGCTAGGTAACCAATTGGTTCTTAGCCACGTAAAATAAGTCTAATCCTTCGGGCCAGCCCTCTCTAGGAGAGCTGTTAATCAGCTCAGTGGTCTGGTTAAAAAAAGGTATACTTTTTTTTCCTCTTTTATACCTTTATATAAATCTCCCTTGTGTCCTACAACTTTTCTTCAAACATACATTTTCACCCTTAACCTCGGTAATATTAACAGGGGATGGCTGCAGATGGAAAAAAAGTACAATAGTCACAGTCATATTTATACTTTGACTGCCTGAATTAGGATGAGCACCATGTGCAACAGACTTCCAAAACATTAGCCGCTTCAAATACCTACACTGAAAACTCATCAGCAATATTTTGAGCCTTCTTACAAACACTGCCATCAACACCTATCTTGCCAGGACTCTCACGTTTCCTTGATAATGAGGACCTTTCTTTCCTATGCTACTTGCGTTCATCCGTCCAGCAATTTCTAGGTTTTTCTCGTCTCATTAACACTTACGAATTATGCGCTCTTTAACCGACCTCTGAGGGTCTATTCTTCCCGCATGAAAGAACCATCTCAAAACATTCCGATTCATTCTTTCATCTAGGCTACCATTTTTTTATCACTTCTCACGGTTTCAGTTCCACTTGCTCTACTTTACATCACACAAATGATTCATGAGAATGGCTGCATCCTTTTTAAAGCGCAGCCTCATAAAGATACCCAGAGTCAGTAAGAACGGCAGAAATATCTAACTTTGAAACTAGCTTCACCAACGGGGCAACCGTAATCATCAAGGTTTATGAAATTAGATCAGATACACAAATCATCATTCAAGCACAATACATTAAAAATTGAAATATATTTCGAAACATTAACAACTTTAAAGAGAAATTCAAAGAACTCATGAAACCATTTAAATCTTAAAGACTTCTCGGTTGCCTCAACAGTTGTGAGACGAATTTATTTTATCGAATCTTTTTTTCTGGTCAGCATTTTTGAAGGATGATTATATACGATGTGCTTTGAAGATTGCTCAAGTTTAGGAAAATGTCAACACTAACATAAATAAAATGAATTCGTCTGTTTGACCAGCTGGTTTTTGCTTATTTACCAGATACTGTTAAGTTTCATTACACTGTCCAGTATAAGTATAATGTACAGTATATCTCATCAATGTTGACTTTTGCCTTATTTTTATGCTAGAACGCCGAAGCACTTGGGCCTTCTCCGATTTGTTTTCGTTCAATCTCGGCACTGAATACAAATAGTGAACAAGTTCACACATGGTTAATAATTTGACTGCCTTACCAATGCTAGTCCTCAAATCAAGACTACAAACAAAACTGCTTTAAAAATCTTATCTTTAAGTATATGTAAATATATTTACATGAAAAAATGAGGTGATCAGCCAAACATACAAAAAGATGGAGATTTTTTTTCTCTTTCCTATAGATTAGTCCTGGGATACACAGAGAGAGAGAGAGAGAGAGAGAGAGAGAGAGAGAGAGAGAGAGAGAGAGAGAGGGGAGAGAGAGAGGGAGGCAGCAGCAGCATGACAAAAATATGAAAAGGTGAACATCCAAACAGAAAAAATTATTTTTTCCTCTTTTCTAAAGATTAGGCCTGGAATATATATATATATATATATATATATATATATATATATATATATATATATATATATATATATATATATATATATATATATATATATATATATATATATATATATATATATATATATATGTATATATATATTATATATACATATATATATATATATATATATATATACACATACTGTATATATATATATATATATATATATATATATATATATATATATATATATATATATATATATATATATATATATATATAGAGAGAGAGAGAGAGAGAGAGAGAGAGAGAGAGAGAGAGAGAGAGAGAGAGAGAGACTGCTCACTGAAGATGAGCGCTGGAATCCAGAGACAGACTGAAAAGGGAAAAACCTCAGGCCTGTCCAAAGAGAAATCCATCATCGTGACGTTCTTTTTCGAAAAGCAAAAGTGACTACGTAATGGGCTAAAAAGTTAAACTGCCCGTTCATAAAGTGTCAGATTTCATCTCATCCATCACGCAGGCCTGGCTGGAGGCTGATGAAGGTCGGCTGTAGCCATGGGCGTCCGAGTCTGGATGGATGTCCGTCAGTCTGTCTGTCTGTCTCTTGGTCTCGCCTGTGTACAGTACATGTAATTTAATTAAATTTTGCTTCGTGAGGACTAGTTTATTGGACGCCCCCTCCCATCCTGTGAGAGGAACGAAGCATAATACAAAAGCTATCATATATATATATATATATATATATATGTGTGTGTGTGTGTGTGTGTGTGTGTGTATGTATGTATTATATATATGTGTATGCACATATATATGTATATGTACGTATAAATAAATATATGTGCAAACATATACATATATTATATGTATGTGTATGAGGTTGTACATGCATGTCTACATTGTATAACAATGATGTCTCATACAAATTCAGAAACACCAATTCCCAAACTGTGCCTAAAAAAATAAATACAAATGCCTACAGATAGAATATTTGAGGAGAATAAGTGAACTGAAACTCTTTGTAGAAAATTATTTCCGTTAACGCCATAGCACTAACCTCCCAACCCCTCACAAAAATAAAAGGGTCCTCATGCTAGAATTGCGCCCGCATAAAAGAAAGAAAGAAATAAAGACAGAAAAAAAGAAGACTTGGGGAGCAGGTATTAAGTCAATAACCCCAATGGGAGAAAAAAGTATCAGTTTTTTGTTTCCATTCTTCTCTTTTTATAAGCGCTTCCATTTGGGGCTTTAAGTATATGTCAATATGTGTCTTTCCTGTTTACTGAAAAAGTTAGCAAGGCAAACTGTCAGCTATTAGGAAGCAAACAAACACGTACTTACACACACAGCATCGTGGCTGCTCACGCTTCAGTTATTATATAAGTCTGTGTCCTATATGAGAAAATAATCATATAACTTCATATATTATACACAGAATAACTTATTTACACATGCAAATATATATATATATATATATATATATATATATATATATATATATATATATATATATATATATATATATATATATATATATATATATATGTGTAGTTTGTGTTTGTGTTTGTGTGTGTAATTGTAACAGCCACAATGCCCTCTTAACTTTCTCGAATTCTTCGCGTTAAGGGGGCATTGTGGCTATCACAATTACATATGTACCTGGTAAAAACTGACCAGTAGATTCTACATTATATATATATATATATATATATATATATATATATATATATATATATATATATATATAACAATTGTGTGCATCCGCCCTGCATTCATATGCAGAGGAAGTAAGCTAACTACGGAAATAACACCATTTCAAAAAGACTAGTCTGAAAAAGTTAAGTATACCTTAGTTTAACCAGACCACTGAGCTGATTAACAGCTTTCCAAGGGCTGGCCCGAAGGATTAGACTTATTTTACGTGGCTAAGAACCAACTGGTTACCTAGCAAAGGGACCTACAGCTTATTGTGGATTTTACGTGGCTAAGAACCAACTGGTTACCTAGCAACGGGACCTACAGCTTATTGTAGAATCCGAACCACATTATAGCGAGAAATGAATTTCTGTCACCAGAAATAAATTCCTCTGATTCTTCATTGGCCGGCCGGAGACTCGAACTCGGGACTAGCAGAGTGCTAGCCGATAATTCTACCGACTCGTCCAAAGAGGAATGATCCCAGACTTTATCTATCTATTGGAAGTGGAAATGCAGATGAAATGGAAAGCTCCAAAGAGAGGGTTTCTCTTGCAGCAAAAAAAAAAAAAAAAAAAACACTGGGCTGCTGCTGGCTATATCTCGACTGAATGATCATAAATCCTGTCTGAAGCTTAACGCGTATTGTCTAAGTATTTTGAAGTTCAAACAGTACTCGTAATGCATCTCTGTAAGTACACATTTACCCAAAATTCCATTAAACCGTACGTTTAAGGTAATATGAAAAATATTCTACAAGTAAATATATACAGTATAAGTACTGTGCACACACATGCTTACACAGTAAGTGTGAGCGTGAGTGTCTGTGTGCGAGTGTGCCAGCACAAGAGCGCGCAAGAGAGCAGGCCACTATTGAGTCAAAGATAACAGAGGACGTGTGGAGAGGGACGGTGTGTTATTGTAGCCATAACTTATGCATAATAGGCTGGTTGGTGCTTATGACATGCACCATTTCCCGAAGACTGTGTCTCAGTTGAGCGTGTGTGTTGTTTCAGCAACTTCATCAAGTGCAAAAATCTCTCCCGAGGGCTGCTGTGCCTTCTGGGACCACGTTACAAGGTGAATTATAACTACAGCTCTGAGGATTAATTGGCCTTAGGGGCTTGCCATAAAAGCGTCTGCAGAGAATCTCTGCGGCAATAACAATAATGTTTATCGTCATCACTATTTTATTTATAACAATATTTATAGAAAATGTCCCTGCCTTTTTCCTATGGAAAATGGCTTCCAGTTCAGCATAATTGACAAAATAATTACTGTAATTACCTTATGACGCTGTATTTGAAGGAAACGATTGTGATAATGATAACGGTGGTCGTAACATCATCTTCAATAATAATGTAATAATAATAATAATAATAATAAAAATAAAACATGGCTATACACTCTAGCCAGTCACAGCTCGGACAAGCAGCAAGGTTGCGAATACTGGAACTTGCAAGAAACTCTGTCAGAGTGGTGCATGCAAGCATGGGTCATAATGAGACCCAAAACCAAAATAAAAGCAATAGTAGTTCTGATTTTTTTGCTTTTTTACAAAATTTCCTTTAAATTTTTCATCAGGTAAGTGCTTAATGTTTCAGCCACAAAAATTCTGAAACATGATGAATGCAAGTATTTTCATGACTTGGCTTCATTTCAGCTTCAGGCAGAAGAAAGAATAAAGGAGAGAGAGAGAGAGAGAGAGAGAGAGAGAGAGAGAGAGAGAGAGAGAGAGAGAGAGAGAGCTGTAAGGCGTACTTAGGAAAATAGAGCATCTTTTATCGCATTCATAAATAACACGAAGTCGACTATTATTCTCATAAAGGGTCACCAGAATCGGTTCCGGCTGAATCAAAACAAACTTGCCAGTGTAAGAGGCACTAAGCTAAGACCGTTCCCATGTCGCAGTTTATAAAGGCCGTGACCATCGAAGAGGACAAATTAAATAAAGGCAGTGGTTTTAGTTTATCAAAAATTCCTCTCGCCTACGTTACGCCACTTGGCTTCATCCCGAGGGAGAAACGGTGGCACCAAAGTGCACCATAAATAGCTGGGCTGGATGGAAACTTCTAGAAGAAAATGCACATAAATTTCATCACTCCAGATAAAAGGAAATAAGCTGACGTGAAGTCTATCACAGGATAACTTGTTTTAAACTGCTGTGACCAAGTGTGCCTATCGAATTACTTCTTACAGCTTGATGAACAAAATTTCTTCGGGACACAAATCAAGAGGTCCCCTTTTCTATGAATCCCGTAAGAAAGGACAGTGAAATTGGTGGGAAATTTAGTGCTTTCACTTTATGCCCAGATACAAGTTCCTACAATTAAAATAATGCTGCCATTGGTAATCATACAAATAACTGTGAATCATACAATCAATTTTAATCTACAAGGTAGCTTCTGACCACTTGGCAATTATGTCAGTGGCTTGGGGGCATGGTTAGTTGTCTTACAATAAAATGAAATCACTGTAATCAGCCTCTTTTTAGAGAGATTAATTCATTAAAAACAGATTTGTGCAGCTATAGACTGTGGAATCATTCGTTGAGCCTCATGGGTAGTCTTTAGTAATCAAGTTTCCACAGTACTTTGAATATAACCCCGGTGTTAAGTCTTATCCTAAATGTTATCTTAGGAGTAGTTGTGTCAATAAGCAATGAATCTATAAACAGCTTATTAAAACCACTGCCCCAGTTAAAAGAAAGAACCAACTCCCACGAAAATACCATCTTTCATAACATTCAGAGGAGAATTCGGTCCTAAGGTTGGAACAAAGACGCTGTAAATATTAAATTCATTTGTCATCCTAAGCAGAAATATCAAGTTACAATTTATACCATTGAAAAACTACAGCGATGTGAAGATATGGACGCTAAATGCATTAAGAGCTATTTCTTTACTTCCTACTAAAATACAGGGTTGAGCATTGGAATGAAACATGGAGAGTAGCAATATATACCTTTTTGCATTTGCTTTTAAACTTCCGTCATTTGATACGAACATATTTCACCCGTTGTAAACATTAAGCATTCGGAAGCAACACTTTCCAAATGGTAACAGTAGTCCAACTACTTGCTTATGACTTACCGTCAAATGTAAATGACCAATTTCGTTTGGAAATGACAGTTCTCATACTTGCTCTATGAATGGTCAAGGAAAGTTTGAACAAAGATTGTTTCTTTTATTTAAAAAATTTCAAATTGAGTTACACGAAAAAATACAAACAAATCTTTTGTTTTAATCATTATTATGATTGAAACCGTATCAATACTGATGGTTTATTGAGAAAAAATTACATAATTTAATTCATAAAGTTTACGAAAGAAATAAAGTAAATTGAACAACTTAAGCCAAATCTCCTTGTTGGATGCACTTGCCTAGGTAAGTGTTAGCATGATTGTAATTTCGATAAACAATCTGTTGAGTAATATGAGGGAGGGCAGTTTCAACCCCCTGTAATAGCGCACACTCTTAAATCCTTAAGAGTTCACCCTCTCAGGCTGCACGAGCTGGGGTACACTGCCGTAGCTCCGTGGAATATGTTTTGAAAACGAAGAAGCAGTTTTCAATTGGGTTTAAGAATGGAGAAGAGGGAGGGAGATATTTGGTGTAAAGATTGGGAAAATGCCTCTGTACTTTGTGCACTGGGACATTATCCGTGATGAATACTGCTTCTTCGTCTCCCAAAATAGCTTCCAGTGGCGTTATGAAGTGTTGAAATGTTTCCTTGGTTACGGTATTCACGTGAGTTATATAGTTCAAAAGTCCTACTCTCTCAGAAATGGCAGCAATGACTGTAATATTATGGCCCCTCTGGTCACCAACGATCCTACTCACGCGTTCTCCTACTCGACCTCGACCAAATGTCCTTTTTGTCGACAGATTAAAGCCCGTCTCGTCTATGTAAATTCAGTGGCTTTGTAATCCAGTTTTGATCATCCAATGGGCAAATAAAACGCCCGGCTTCCTTAACTTCTGCATAGTTACGTAGCAATGGGACATCATGACCTTTCTTGAGGGTTATGACTTATGAGCTCTCCATCCAAACATCTTGACAGTGTCGATACTGAAAAGTCGGGGTTGTCTGGCCAAACTTGCCTTGCTTCATCCTTTATTCGACCCAGCGTACACAGTGGATTATCTTCAGTTAGCATTAAAATCAAATCCATAAATTCGTTATCTATGACCTTCTTTCGCCCTCCTGCATGAATAGCCTCTACGCTTCGAGTCCGTTGAAAATTACGAACTAAGCCATAAGCTGTAGATCTACAGTATTTACTCCACGAGCTTGCGCAACTGCTACAAAATCTAGATCTTGACTGCAGCATTCAACTATTCGAGAACGATCTTCATTAGAAGTAAACCTATGCCGTCTAGGCATGTCGTCCAATAACAGGTAGGTAACGTTCTGCAATTCTTTGTCTGACTGATAGGCAGTACACCACGAAACCTTCCACTCCGCCTGCTATACGTAGGGAGTATCTTGTTAATGAGCAAATGATGTCTAACAACACTATTTTGAACATAATTCATCGACAGGGGTCACTATAATTTGTCAGCTTATTTTTGAAGTTTGTCATTCTGATATTCGAATGTCAATATGTTATGTTCACCTGTTAAACAGAATTAGTGAATTGTTTAATACGTATGGTGAAATGGCAAAGTGTCATATAGGTAACAGGATGTCATTAACAAACCATCGAATGATCGCAACCAACCGAAAAGTGTCCAAGCCAAATAAACGATGTTTAAAGCAAATGAAAAATGTTCACAGCAAATGAGGTAAATTAAAAATCGATTGCAAATAGGTGTAATACTATGCGGTGGTAAGTCATAAGGAATGGGAAATTGCAAATACATTGCAGAGAGAGAGGGTAGATTAGTGGTTCTCAACCGGGGGGCCGTCAGCAATTTCCAAGGGGGGCGAGAACCCTATGGAAAAATTTTAAATTCTTTAATTATATTCGTTATTCTCCTAACAAGAGTCGCTAAGAAGCAGTGTCAAGTATCTCACTAATTCATTCCCAAAAGAATAAAAATCTGGGAGGGAATTTTAACACATAGGTGCAAGGGCGGGGGGCGGGGGGGCGTGGAGGGAAGGACCAACTCTTGGAGGGGGCGTGGTAATAAAAAGGTTAAGAACCGCTGGGGTAGATGAAGGTGGAATCAAACAAAGCCCACCTCATACCAAGCGGAGACGAAAAAAGCTCATTATTTTCTATCAATCTTTTTTCGGAGTAGAAATATAACGAACACATCGCGCAAAACAGTAAAATCGCAAATAATACGGGAAAAAGACTGGAGGGTTGAGAGAGATCATTGGAAAAAATTTAATTTTGACAAAACTTAAGGAAAGGATGTTTAACCAAGGTTTCTTCCGGAACAGAGCGCTTCTTGGTTTTATCACAGCTGTCTTAGCTTCAGCATTTATTTATGAAAACAGATTACTCTAGAACAGAAATACATTTATTCACGGGAACAAAGGTGGGTCAGGGGGACCAACCCACCTCAATTCCGATCCCAAGCTCAGGTAAATAAGGATCTGATTTTATGAAATTTAGGCTGTCATGCTAAGCATTGGGACACCTTTGGCCATTCAGCGCTTAAGGCAGTGAAAAGAGGGAGTTGGAGTGGGTAGACCCAAAGATGTAGTTCCAGAAAATGAACTACAGGGATCTAAAGGTAGAACTGGGAGAAACACCCAAAGTTGCTCTAAGAATAAATAGAAGTTGGACTGGTAAACTGAGGAAAAGAAGCGGGAATGGAGGTTAAGTCAAAGACCAATAAGTCAAAGACCAATAAGTCAAAGACCAATAAGTCAAAGACCAATAAATGGGCGCAGTTAAGAGACCAAAGGGAAACTGCAAACACCCTTTAGTAACGCCTACAGCGCACCATGTGAGGTGCACTGACGACACTACCCCTTACGGGAGATAGATAAGGAGGGTTACAGTCAGGAAGGCCACCCGTCTGGAATACATCTGTCAAAACCAATAACTGGGTTTAGATAGAATGAAGAGTAACAAAGGAGTGAGGAACAGTATACTACTGAGAGAGAGAGAGAGAGAGAGAGAGAGAGAGAGAGAGAGAGAGAGAGAGAGAGAGAGTCTGAAGAAGAAACACAAGGCATGGTGTAACCTCACTCTCATGTAATACTGAACGGTGTAACCTCACTCCCTCCATGTAATACTGAACATCTTATTTTTCGCCCAGCGTTTTTGTAAACCAAAACATGGAAGATTTCATAAACATGAATCTGCCAAACAGCAAGCGAATGAAAGAGGTCGGTAATAAATCTTTAATGGTGTACAGCAGGAAATACTAAATGGGGCACCTGTGAACAAGCCCGGAATAATAATGTACTTACGCAAAACAACAAGAAAAGGTAATGATGTAGGGACGTGTGCTTTTATGATGATGGTGGTGCGGGATGTGCGACCGTACGCTGAAAGTCAATATGCTGTTTAATGTCTGTCAGTTTTGAAGAACGAAAACTTTATCTTAAAAGTAGGGGACGTATCAATAGTCTCATTCCTTTACATTGTGAAATCCTCACCTGGTCAGTCTACAATAAAAAACAGCAACAACAACAACAACAATAAAAGGTAATGTTGTAGGGACGTGTGCTTGTATGATGGTGGTACGGGTTGTGTGAGTGTATGCTGGCAGTCAATACGCTACTTAATGTCTGTCAGCTTTCAAGAACGAAAACTGTAACCTAAAAGTAAGGCACGCATCAGTTGTCTCGTTCCCTCTCCCCAAAGAGAAGATCTAAACCTGGTCAATCTCCAATAAAAACAACAATAATAATAATAATATGTTGTCACTGAGTTCCTATTTAACTCTCAGCGAGTTTTCCCCCATCCGAACACAGCCAACAACGCCAGCAGCAGCAGCATCACGTAAGCAAAAACGCGAGGACATCTATATCAGAGGGCTCCCCGAAGCATCCTGACAACCTCATCATCATCATATCCCCTCATCTCGGAGTGTATATCTGCTCCGCGGTGCATTAAGTACGGGCGGCCATGCTTGTATAATTAAGTGGTTGTTCGTTAGCAAGCTATTCATTAGTAATTATTTGTTGGCTAGTCCTTATCGGTTATCAATTATTGAATCCATTTAGCCGTTTGGCTATTAGGGATGATTTATCGGTTGCGAGGAGAATAAGCAATCGACTGTATAACGTTCAGGATTGGATAAGTGAATTTTAATTAACGAGGATAAGAGTGATTATTTATATATATATATATATATATATATATATATATATATATATATATATATATATATATATATATATATATATATATAAAATATAGATATACATATATACAGATAAACAGATAGATAGATAAATAGACAGAGGGTTGATATATAATTTATATATACATATATCTGTAGTACTATATACATGTGTTTGTATAGATTATATTCATAAATTGCAGAACTTGACAAAAAATATATAAACAACGTAAATAAAAAATGCCACACTTATACTTTTTTTTTATAAAAGAAACTTCTTATACTCAAAGCGAGCACACCTACACAATACCAAGAACGAAATAAATAAGAATGCTACAATTTCAAAGCCGCACCAAAGAAGGTATGAAGGGAGGACAAGGAGAAGACAGCTATGAAGAGACAACAGAGAGAGATGGAGAAGGAAAGGTGGAGGAGAGGATACCAATGAAAAGGAAGGAAGAAGGAAAAGGCGGGGTGGGGGGAGGCGGTATATGCTCATCTTACACAGAAAGCCTGATACTAATAAAGGGGTGGGGGTGGGGAATAGGAGGGGGAGAGGAAGGAGATAGGAGGGGATGGAGTGAGGTTCATGTACTTATATAAGCAAACCGCTGAAAGACCGTCTTATACACAGGATCTGCCTGAGAGAGAAAGAAACTATCAAAAACCGCGATCGTTCTTTTCATATTAAAGTAACTCGTAAGAAAAATAATTTGTATAGTGATTCTTCATAATTCGTTGGAAAAATAAATTGGATGACGATTATAAGTGACAAAATATTGAGAATAACTTCGTTCAAAATTGCATCTACATAATATCGTAGTGAATTGTCTGTAACCACTTCCACAACTCCATAAATTTTTGAAAAATAAATTAAGGGTTCAGTTATCCATGTAACAGGTAAACAATCATCTAAATATGCATTGACATTGAACATATTCTGAAGGGATTCCAGCAGGCACGGCCATTAATCCAAAAACACTCATCCTAATAAATATGCAGAATCACACAGAGAGAGAGAGAGAGAGAGAGAGAGAGAGAGAGAGAGAGAGAGAGAGAGAGAGAGAGAGAGAACTTATAGCGCATAGGTGTGTTATATTGACCACAAAAGATGATGCTTCCAGTCATTCTGCCGTTGTTAGCAATGATGATATACTGATGACTATAAGTATAATGATGATCTGCAGTATTACAGATTAAGGGTTGCTGGAAAGTAAATAAGGAAGAATAAAACGATGATATAATAAAACACTTGGAAATAGTCATACTTTTCAGGAGGAGGATGTTAAGGAATATATGACACGAAAGAACAAGATGATGGCATGGAAGAAAGTCGGAAAATAAGACAAAACTAAAAACCTATAACGAAATAAAGAAGCTTCACTAATTATGAATGCTTAGCTTATAGTTGCAGATTAAGTAATTTCTATTATAACTAATATGACGGTGATAGTAATCAGCAATATTTTCATTATTATTACAAGTTACCACTGCTGTTTCTTAAAACCGAATTAGTCATGTTGCCGCATAATTCTAATATACTGTAAACATTATACTTGTTAAATATGGATTCCTAGGGTAACAAACACCAATCAGCATCAACAGCCCCTTTAGGGAGGGAAACCCAGCAGTCACTTCCAAGAAAAAATAAAAACCGGTTATTATTAATGTATTCCCTTCACTGGTCAATTTGTTATTTTTCCCAAGGCCCGTAGATTATCCTTAAGCTTTCTGGAGTCCCAGACTATTCAGTATTTATCCGCCGACCATTTATTTTGTCAGGTGCTTTCATATGAGGATGCACAACGCAGGTACAGAGAGAGAGAGAGAGAGAGAGAGAGAGAAAATAGGCAACAGGGTAGGGATTTACCATAGCAGTGATTCATAATCTTTATCTTATAATTCTTCCCGCAACCTCGTCACAGAAAAATACGTTCTGAATACATTCCTGTTCAAAAGCACAGAGGCAATGGCCTTGACTCCTGCTGCTACTGATAACAATTACCATAATGAAAATCGTTATGACGAAGGTTATAGCAGCTATCACTTGCTTTCTACTGTCATCTTTACTACTAATATTATTCATTAACTCACCATACTAATTTTCACAAGCCAAAACTCAAGGTTTGTGACTGTCGTCCATATCAACAGTCAATAAAAAACAAGGTAATACTACTATAGTAGTAGTACTACTACCACTATTATATTGCTACTACTACTACTACTACTACTACTATTACTACTACTACACTAAGTATCTCAGATCATACTGAAAAGGAGACAGCAGTAGCTTCGACATATCTTCTGCACAACCCCCAACCGAATACTACTACTACTACTACTACTACTACTACTACCGCCGCCACCACCACTACTACTACTACTACTGCGGCTGCTGCTGCTACCACCACCCGCGAGTTAGTTCAGCTCTCTGCCACCAGCCCCTCTTCCCAGGCCACATAGCCAGTGCATCTCACCTTTCCATCTGGGAATATTAATGTGCTTTCTCACTTCTGACAATTATCGTTTTTCATACTCTGGACATAAGAGGAGAATAAACGACGAGGAGAGAGAAGGGGGAGGAGAGCCATCGATGAAAGTGTCAAAGCACAGAGAGAGAGAGAGAGAGAGAGAGAGAGAGAGAGAGAGAGAGAGCGGTGCCCAAGCTTATACGACATCACTTCCAAGCAAGATGATTAGTTTGGACTTTTTTGGGATGTAAAGATGATCTGTTTTGGACTCGACCAAGATATCAGTTATTAATAATAGTCATAATTCTTAACGAAGAATAATTCTCTTTGCCAAGGTCCACCTATAAAGGCAAGCCCTGATATCTTGACATTTTCTGTTCATCGCTTACACGACTGCATCTGTCCCTTTTATGAATCACTTCACTGCTTCACTGTCTCCGTAAGGGTCAGTTGCTTTCCTGTTAGGCAATTCGACTCTACACCTGAAAGGATCTCTCGTGCCACATTGGTAAAAATAAGTCGACGGAATCTTCCTTTCCTGGATATCCTTCATGAGGAGAAGAGAAGGAACTGTTCACAAATCTAAATACACTCCAGACACAAAATTCTGGCATATGCATGAAAAGCTCAAACAGAGATCCCACTTGTTTTCTAAATGATACAGTGGCTGTATATCCTGATGCTTCCATCTGTTACCCCATATCCCTGGATACCCTTTTTATCTGGTAGCTATTCCAGTATCAAAATCAGTACATACCATTAAACATTCCCTCAATTCAAAAGAAGATTAGAGTAGAACAACACAAAGCTCCGTCTACATACACGTTATTTACTACAAAAACTATCACTGTTTCTTGATAAGGAAGTCAGCGCAGCTGCAACCGGAGAAGTCTTCAGACCCTGACGGAGAGCTTTAGTTTTATTCTCTTAAATAATTATTCATAATTTGCATTAATATCAATATACAGAACGTGT
Organism: Macrobrachium rosenbergii; assembly: GCF_040412425.1. NCBI lineage: Eukaryota > Metazoa > Arthropoda > Malacostraca > Decapoda > Palaemonidae > Macrobrachium > Macrobrachium rosenbergii. The sequence goes on along the minus strand of NC_089780.1, from coordinate 29,723,207 downwards.
GAAAAAAGCATTTGCAGTGCCATATATACTAGCGAGCTAGGGAGCGTAGCTATGATGTGCTTGAAACTTGAACATTTTCGATACCAGCTCAGATTCTCATAAGAACTTTGGTTCATTTCTCTCGCTCAATTGTCAGTTAGAATTATATCCATAAACATTATACATCCACACTTATATACACAGTACACAAACACACACATATATGTGTGTGTATGTATGTATGTATGTATGTGTGTATGTATATATATATATATATATATATATATATATATATATATATATATATATATATATATATATATATATATATATATATATATATATATATATATATATATATATATATATATATATATATACATATATATATATATATATATATATATATATATATATATATATATATATATATATATATATATATATATGCACGAATGAACGTGCTTGAGAATATCATAAAATCCACGTAAGAAGGTGAGTGAAAACCGGGACTTTGAACAAGTATTTTCGTAGTTTATTCTGCATTTTCAAATTTACACTGAGTGTGAACTTGAAAATGTAGAATAAAATAAGAAAGCACTTGTCCAAAGTTCCGGTTTTTACTCACCTTACAAATGGATTTTATTTTATATATATATATATATATATATATATATATATATATATATATATATATATATATATATATATATATATATATATATAAATATATATATATATATATATATATATATATATACATATATATATATATATAAATAAATAAATATATGTATATATTATATACATTTTTATATAACATATATAATAAATATACAATTCACTGTTTCACAAGACCGACATAGTATTTAGTGGCAACAGACATTATTATAATAAGTCGTGACAAATAACCTTAAAACTTTAAGTAGAAAATCCATGACAAAAATTAGTTTCTGACCTTGGTGAAGAAAGGATCTCTGCATGAGTAGACACGATGCATATCCCATTTATTTAATTTTGTGATTGTGAGACAAAGAACGTCCAGGGGTAATGAACTTACCATTTCCGCTTAACGTTGTTTCAGCCCGGGCCCAGACACTCACTAATAGCAAGTATGCCAAATGAAACCTTAATAACTCTTTTATGAAAATACCCCACGAAAGCGTGGGTGAATCCTACTGAAGTCTGCATGAACGTCTTTGATGAGAAAGACATACTGTAAGGCATGATGAAAGTGCGCAAATCCTGAGTAGTAATACGAGAACACGGATAAACAACATAAAACAACATATAATATAATGTTCCTTTCTGAAATTAGATCTAGGCTTTCCTGCATGCACTTCATCTCTCTACTTTCTTTTCATGATATCAGATGGGGCGGGGAGACGCTACTCCTGGGGTCCCATTTCTCATTTTATTTTATTTCAAAGGTCCCTTTTAATCATCTGAATAGTCGGGATCCTTCAGGCAGACGACCCTTTTTAGAAACAACGATAGACAGTGACTTTGACCACAGAGCCGACAAGAGAGGTGTAAGTTGATATCGACTCTTCTGTACATATGCCTGTCGAATTCAGGTTCTGTACTTTGAATCGATATCAACCCATCTCCACCATGAAAGTGATTGGTAAGTTTGTAACAATGGGCATGAAACATCACTCATTATTTTCATTAATAATAGCATTTGTCATTTACGACAGCATTTACAAAATAGGATTATAATAACACAATGATAAACTTTTTATACTAAAGAAAAAAGTATCGAAGGCTTTATGGGTTGGAGCCTGCATATGGAATTAGGAAAAAATACTGGTTGTTACTTTGAGTAGTGAACGTTTGATGGCGTTGGTAAGCTGAACAGCTTTCACTACGCCAAAAACAAAATAATTTATTAAACAACGCAACACAGCAACATAGCTCATACGACTTTGTTAACCCTTATTGCAAATGAAAACTTGCAAGAAAACTTTAAGAACACATCTTGCCAGCACCACTTAAATATTTAAGTACAAGATAAAAATCTGACACTGCAACTATTATGTAATTTAAGATCCTGAGGGGAAAGCTGTGAACCCTGCAGGAGCCAAGTATCAATAAGCAAACGAAAAGAAAGTTATATAAAAAACTGCCATTTGCCTTTAAGCCAAGTCGCAACCCTTACACCGGCAACAACGAGAAGCCTCGGTTGAGAAACCTCACCCTCAACAAAAAATCCTCCCCTAATTTTTCGTATCCCAGAATTCTCCTTAATTCAAGTTCCTCGATCGTCCCTCTCTCTCGTTGACAAAACCGAACGCAAGCTTACTATTGAATCCCCGGCGGCGGCGATGAGAGAATCACTGCCAGAATCATCCTCGGTTGAAGATCCCATTGCTCTTCACAGAGAATCTCCTTTGCGCATCCTGGCTTTCTACTTAATCCACGTTTCCCAATTATCCCATTCGGTTTGTTTCCTCACCCAACACTCCAAGTCACCCATGGCTAAAGGCCGTTGTTTTCCCTTCCAGCGCATCCATCAGGCTGTTTATACAAGCTCTCCACTCCCGCCATCTCCCTGTTGTTCTTCCGAGTGACTTGGAGGCATTATGTACTTTTGCATTATCATAATATGTGCACAGCGCGAAAGGAGTTTTCGACGGAGCCAATTGGACGATCAGTTCTCAGCAATTTACCGGATGACAGAGTTGAGAGGTCAACAAGGGAAAGAAGTGGAGGGCTTTTCGCAAAAAAGAGAGACACGGAGAAAATCTCTATTTTCCATTCAAGTCGTTGTAACTTTTACATTCTTCACTTAACATCTATCAAAATGGTAAAGACACGATTGAGCAGTACAGTAAATGAAATGAATTTTTTTTTATCTTAAGCTTCTCCTGCAAGTATCAACGCAGTTTTATTGTTATGCGTAAAACGAATGAGATATACAAATGGTCATTAAAATGTTTCATTATAATTATTAGCACTATTCAATACAAACGGCCAAGCACCCGGAGCAAACAAGCTTCCCAAGAATTAGATGCCCGTATATGAAGAAGATAAACGTGGTATAATCATGAGTAACTAATAGAACACAAGAACGAAACATGAATGTTAAGGTGCTGGTGCAAAGCACTTACATTAGGAATGAAGATTTTCAAACTTAAGGCGCATCATTATTATCTACATAAAAGGTCAAATGAATTTTCTTCTTTTGGGCTGCATGGGAAATGCAAGACATCTGGCTCTGGGTAGTATGAAATCGTGCTACATACAGAATGTTGTGCTGACGTTCTGTGAAACAGTAGCACGCACTAACCGCATTGGAGCACGCACAAAAGATCGTGGCGAAAGTTCACTAACTATATATAACTAATATTCACACAGGAAAGCTGTATATTGGGATAAAAGAAAACCTCCACTTCAAGCATTTTTTTTTTAAGACAAAAGAGTCTGTGCTGCTGTCACTTCAAAAATTGAGGATGAAACCTTTTTGAATTGAAACACATTCAAACTTTAAATAAGATCATTGGCTTTACTCATCCATTCACCAAAGCTAACTCTCTACTATCAATTTTCAAGTACACCAAAGAAAGAATGTTAAAAAGAAGTCAAATGAAAATACATTGCCGTAAGTTAGCAGCAGAGTTTAAAATCAGGTGGATACAGAATCAAGTTGCCCAGGGAGTGGGGAAGGTCACAGACACGCCGTAATTACCTCACTTTAATGTGAGACTGTCGACGGGATTAGTTAGGTGAACAGTTAACGCACCTTGCAGCTTACCTTCTGCTTAAAGCAGATAACAGAAAAAATACGGCACAGTCAATAAAATAAGAAGCAAATAAAAGGAAAGCGAGAAAACAAGATATTCTGGACAGCTTTCAGTAAAGGGCGTAAGAAAGGAAAGAAAAAGAAAACAACACGAAGGAAAAATAAGCCAAGAGATAGACCCTAAGAATAGAGTACTGATGCTTTTGATATTCATTGTCAGGGCACACACTGAAGAAGTGGCTTTGGGTATGAAAAGTGGGGGAATATTGAAAAAAGATTGAAGACGTTGGGAAGGAGAAACGGGGGGAGGGAAAGGTGAGGGTGAGGGTGGGGAGGGGAGGGGAGGGGAAGGGGAGGTATGAGGGCAAGGGAGACGAGACCCACCCGAGCGTTTAATGGTGTAAAATGATAATGAAGCGACTTCTCGAACCCCCGAATGCTATTATGCGAACATACACGAAGGCTGACTTTTATCGCCGCTACTTGATCTTCCTCTTTTTTTATCATGTAAAGCAGGCAGGGAGAAGGGAGGAGGGTGGGGAAGGGGGATGGAGGACGGGGAGCGGGGGGATGATGGGCAACGAGGGATGATAGATGATAGAGAGAGACGCCTGTAAGGAAACCGTAAAGAGGAACACCTCAGTGCACCTGACATGACCCTCGTCGCCTGTGGGAGGAGGATGGTAGGGGAGGGGAATGGGAGGAGGAAGGAGGGGTAGGGGAGTGGGAAGAGGATGAGGAGGAGCAGGAGGAGGAAGTGATAATGGAAAAATGATAAGGCAATGGAGAAGGCCTGTGACACCAAATTTTACCAATTTCATTTTCGCCTGCAAAAGTCGTCGTCGTCGTCGTCGTCGTCTTCTCTCTCTCTCTCTCTCTCTCTCTCTCTCTCTCTCTCTCTCTCTCTCTCTCTCTCTCTCATCCTTCCAGATTTATGGAGGAGGGAACAAGAGGCGATCAGCTGTCATAAAATATACCTCCAGCCTATTCTGAAGGGGCCCTGATGTACTCGTCCGCACGAACACAAGAAGGTTCAGTGGGCTGAATAAATAACTGAGCTTTAATGGTGCCACACTCTAAGGGAGGTTCCGAATATATATAGCCCCTACGAAAGGAAGGAAGGAAAAGAAGGAGACGAAAAAGTTATGTATATACAAATCTGTGCAAACACACACAAGGCCACCTGCGGAGAGGAAAGACAACGGACATACCTCCTGTCCCGGGACAGGTAAACGGTTCACTGGTTCGTTTTTGTAAGGCCTCAATACTCGTGACGTATGACCATGTACAAATGCGGTACTTGGATTTGACGTGTTTTCACATGAATATTGAGGCAATTGCTTTCTTGCATATATTATTCAAGATGCGTGGGAAAATAAGTTGACTTTCTCTCTTGCTTTCCGAAACCTCTGACGATGTTATTTCCCTGGTCGAAACGATGCAAAATTTGGTTGAAATTTATTAAGGAACGTCACCGTAATTTTGCAATGCCTAAACATAGAAATGCATACAAAGAAAATAAATATCATGGGAGGTTTAAATTTTTATATTAAAATCGGGAATTTGTTTTCTCTACGTATGTATCTCTCAGAACTTCGGGAAGAAGAATTAATGACTCCTTCTGTCTCTGAGCTCTTAGATTTCTGCATACAAGACTACCGAGGAACAAGATTTTTACATAAATATAATGTATATACAGTATATACGTGTGTGTGTGTATATAGATACATACGTATAATATATATATATATATATATATATATATATATATATATATATATATATATATATATATATATATATATATATATATATATATATATATATATATATATATATATATATATATATATATATATATATATATATATATATATATATATATATATATATATATAATATATATATATATTATATATATATATATATATATATATATATACTGTATATATATGCATGCGCTTATACAGAGCGACAAAAGTGGTGACACTGCTCAATTCATTCACTGACCTATTCCGGCTTCTAATTCTTTCACCGAAGATTTAAAAAGTGACCATTTGAGCACCATTTGATTCCCCAAAATTCTTACAGGAAACCTCAAATATATCAGGGTTATTTTTAACTTTTTTCTTCGCTTCTCGAAAAACTTGCAAGCACTTGCAGCATGATAAATTATCGTATAACCAGGACAACCATCTGCCGGTATTATTCCCCCATAAACTAAACAATTAAAAGATGATGGATATTAAAACAACAGGTATGTCACATATATGTGCTAACAGCAGCAGCTTCTACAATGCTTACAATAAAACAGAATTCAGTATTTTGTTTGCACATAATAGGAGCCTGTCACGCACACGTCCTTACGGGCTGCCCAAGTGCAAAGTGCCCTTGCTGACATAAGCCCAGATTAATGTGAATGAGCAAACAGATCGTCTTTCATAAGCTGATAAATGACAAGCATCGAAGGTCTTTGGTAGAATATAGAATATAGAATCTAGGCCAAAGTCCAAAAGCTGGGACCTATGAGGCCATTCAGCGCTGAAACGGAAATTAACAGTAAAAAGGTTTGAAAAGCGTAACAGCATTAAAACCTCGCATTTGCACTATGAAACAATTGTTAGGAAAGGGTGGGAAGTATGATGGAAAAAAGAGAATATGAACGGAGGTACAGTAAAATGAATGAAAGGGCTTGCAGCTAGAGGCTGAAGGGACGCTGCAAAGAACCTTAAGTAATGCCTACAGTGCACCGCATAAGGTTCACTGTCGAACTAAACCTCCTACGGAGCCAAGGGCTTGTGTGTGCAGCAACCGCTTCCCGGAGGCGAGGAATAGTCTCCAACGAACTGTGTCATGTCTCCGAAACTACCAGAACTACTTCTGACGAGGGGATATGAAATCTTACACACCCTACGTCCCCAGTAACTTGCACTGCCTGGTCCGAGCATATGCTTTAATTCGATATAGGTGTTCTAAAGAGAAACGCAAAAATAAACTCGAGTCCAAATGTCAATTTCTTTAGCGCATTCAAGAGCCCATTCGTACAGGTGTTAGTCAAGCAAACAAGACTGCTGTTTTAAAGGTAATCAAACTTCCAATGACTTTATATTTTATTTATCGCATACCTGCGAGTAGTGAATGGCCAGGTTTTTATAATGCAGTGAGCGCGGAACTGTTATAATATAAAGAAACATCAAAGGAAGGCTGAAAACAAATTACCTAACTTATAAAACTCCATAATGTTGTTCAACCAGAGAGATGATAACATGAGGAAGAGCATATTTGCACCGTGATATTTTCCCTGTACTTCAGCAGATGAGCATCAAGTAACTTACAGCAATAAAAACAGACGACGGGAGTTCTTCATAATCATTAGAACGATTCTTAAAATCTTTTGGTGCTTCACTTACGATGGATATAAGACATTTTTTTTCCTAGGTGTCACGAGAGAAACCACACACTGAATGACTTTCTTATCCGCACTCAGTATCTCAAACCGACATTTCACCTTTGTGTGGGGGACCTGGGAAGTGCAGATGACAGATGACTCTGGACATGGAGCGTTTCTCTTCAACTTCGCATGAGTGGACAACGACACAGAATATATTACCTACAGGGTCATGTGATGCATAATCAGGAGATACAATCTAACCTGTGTGAAAAGGGCTTTGCAGCGCTATACAGACAGATGACTCTGGATAATTTGCATTTCTTCCCAGGGGCGCTTACGTGAACAGGTCAAACGAATTTATCATGTACGTACAGTACTGTAGTATGACACTGTACCCCAACATACCCAAATTTCTATCGCATGGGCAGTTCTTTGAAATTTAATGAAGTAACGAGACGCACATATACTTCACCACGACCTTATAACTTGTGCAAAAGAGCGCTCAGCACGCAGGCACATGAGCGCTCAGCACGCAGGCACGCACGCACGCACGCACACACACACACACACACAGTCACACAGACTTGGGTGTTTTCTACGACAAGCAAGCTATATATGAATAGCCCTAAGCTTCAGACAAATGGCCGGGTGTCCAAATTTCCACATTAAACCTGCCACCTAGAGATAATTAGAATTCTTCGCGCGCTTATGAACATTTTCAGATAGAGACTTCGTGGGGTGCATCAGCTGCTTGGTTTCCTTTCAAAATGAAAGGTCCTATAACTACTTTATATAAAGAAAATTTGCTTTTTCTTTACAAACAATCCAAAAACTAAAACTTTACATGCTTTTCTTCTGTTTATGATATTCCATCGCAGCCACTAACAATCTCCATTTTGCGCTACCTATCAGTGGCAAGTGAATACAGACTGACTTTAGAAAATCATACTTTGATAAAACGCAATAATGAAATACGAATATAAACGAAGAAAATGATAGATGGAACTTGAATTTTTAACTGATTATACAATACAAATGGGACAGATAATATACTCGTATATATATACGTGAGAGAGAGAGAGAGAGAGAGAGAGAGAGAGAGAGAGAGAGAGAGAGAGAGAGAGAGAGAGAGAGAGAACTGAATTGAACTGAATACAGAATTTAGGCCAAAGACCAAGCACTGGGACCTACGAGGTCATTCAGCACTGAACCGGAAATTGACAGTAAAAGGTGTAACAGGAGGAAAACCTCGCAGTTACACTATGAATCAATTGTTAGGAGAGGGTGGAAAGGAAGATGGAAGAGAGAGAATATGAAAGGAGGTACAGTAAAAGGAACAAAAGGGGTTGCTGCTAAGGGCCGACGGCATGCTGCAAAGAACCTCAAGTAATGTCTACAGTACACCGCATGAGGTGCACTGACGGCACTAGCCCCCTACACGAGAGAGAGAGAGAGAGAGAGAGAGAGAGAGAGAGAGAGAGAGAGAGAGAGAGAGTGTAAGTGTGTAGAAAGAAACGTTTGGAATTTCATAAATTTAAAAATATCAAGATTTCAAAGAAACCATTATATTATATAAATTTAAAAATATCAAGATTTCAAATAAACCATTATATTATATATATATAGTATATATATATATATATATATATATATATATATATATATATATATATATATATATATATATATATATATATATATATATATATATATATATATATATAATATATATATATATATAATCATCGTCAGGGAGACGCAAAGGGCCTCTGTGAAATTATAAAATCAAGGTTATAGAGAACAGGGTCTTTTATGAGTATGCTATGTGGGAGAAAACCATACCACTCAATACTGCGTTAAGGAAAACTACGCCGTAGGAGGGAGAGGAAAATATAATCTGAAGAATCAAACGCTGAAGGGTAAATACAAAATAAAACGGAAAAGAAAACAATAAGGGAGGGACCGAAGCAGAGCACTGGCGAAAACAAAAAGTTCAAAGTAGAATGTAAAGGGATAAACAAAGTATATACTGCCAAAGCGAAGACCCAAGTTAAAGAAAGAATAAAGGAAAACAACAAACGCTTAATGAAATGGAAAACAAAATACTTAGGAAAACATGTACATAAGGAGGGTACAATGTCAGAATTGAATTACTGTTGAGAATACAAGTTTGAAGCTACATCCGTGAGAAAATGAACAGTGAGTAAAAGCCAGTTAGTGGTCAAGGAATAACACCTTACTGCTAGGCATTCATAAAATCCGAAACCATTTCTACCAATGCTTCCTCCAAAATATATGAAAATACAATACTTTTCCCTTCGATTTTCGCAGTGTACATAAATTCTAAGAATATATATATATTTTTTATGCTAAAATTTTATTAAATAATTCCCAGATATTACGAAAATATTCAGATAATACCTGGAACAATGTGAGGAGGCGTAACATTACCAGTCTCAGGCAAGTCTCCAAAATGACCCCTACCCACCCACCCCTTAGACATCTGGTCGAATCATCGTCCATGTCTATAAAGCTGGGGAAACAACGCCCGAAATGATTAATTGACCAAGGAAGGCCTACAAAATTAGGCCTACATGGGTATGTTCCCTCCCAAGCAAGGATGTTGGTCATTTTCTCAGGGACGTTTAACAGTGTGCTATACCTGCATGGTCTTCATTCCCACGCCCGGTACTCGCCAACATCGATTATTATTAAATAGTTTTCTCATCAAACTATCCATTCTCATTTTTAAACAGAAAGGAGATGCATTATGCTTGCATTCGCCCATAACTCATATATCTCCTGTTTTTTTTTTTGAGCATAAAGAGCACTTATTTTCCTTTCCAGAAGACGTTGCTAAATATTCGTCCAAGGACTCGATGCTTCGGACGCATTCCGTCACTCACTCTGTGGATTATCCTGTGCCATCTGCCCTCCTCTTTCATCCAGCTCTTATGGACTATACCCACAAACACACACCACCCCCCTACACCCAACACCCAGCCGTTTCCCCTGCCTTATTCTTCTCTTTCCACCACCCATAATCCGATTCTTACTCCTTCCCTGCCTCCGGCCACCTGTTCGCCAATGGAGCTCAGGTAAACGAGAGAGAGAGAGAGAGAGAGAGAGAGAGAGAGAGAGAGAGAGAGAGAGAGAGAGAGAGAGAGAATTTTCAGTCTTAACCAAAAGTTCTAACACCAAAGAGTGAGAAAAACAGAATTCTTGTAGTTGAGCAATAATATTACAAAATACCACTCAGAACGTATTTCAAAAAATCAAACATTTATATATATATATATATATATATATATATATATATATATATATATATATATATATATATATATATATATATATATATATAGATAGTATATATATAATGAATGAGAGAGAGAGAGAGAGAGAGAGAGAGAGAGAGAGAGAGAGAGAGAATTTTCGATGTTTTCACTGAAGTTCTAACACCAGAGGGTGAAAAAATAGAATTATAGTTGGTAACTAATCTTACTAAGGAAAAATACTTAAAGGGACGTTTAAAAAAAATCTAATCCGAATAGAGAGAGAGAGAGAGAGAGAGAGAGAGAGAGAGAGAGAGAGAGAGAGAGAGAGAGGGGGATTTTCCTCTCACGGCTACTGGTTAGCCGGATATCACTTAATCTCAAAATCGATCCACAATGGAGTCATTAGTCAGTCCGTGGGAGACTTCCACAAGTCTCGGACCGAGGGATGCCAACCCATTAATGCTTTGTTCTTTAAATGGCTCCTTTGCTTATGGCTTAGGCTGTTATGGAAGGATTTAAATGGGTAATAGGTATTCTTCTGACGATAATAAATGAAACGATTTCAAAGGATTTATTTCTTAGCATTTTGTTCAGCTGAACACTCGATGAATTCTTATGTAAAATATAAACATCAACTTGCATAATTTGCATAAGGTTTGGTAATCTTGTTGAGTTCTATTCTTTCACATACGCAATATATATATATATATATATATATATATATATATATATATATATATATATATATATATATATTATATAATTATATATATATATTTATACACACACACTCACACACACACACACACACACACACACACACATATATATATATATATATATATATATATATATATATATATATATATATATATATATATATATATATATATATATATATATATATATATACAATCACAACAGGAGCCACTGCTCAAATCCCATCGACAGGGTAACGAGGGAAAGCACAGAGCATTTTCATGATTTATTGTGCCGACGTTTCAAAACCATCTCGGTTGCATTTTCAAGGCTGCAAATATTTGAACACTATATTACTCGTAATAACTCTTAGGATATTTCGACAAAACATAGATTTACTACATTGACATCCTCAGTAAAAGTAAAATACGAGTAATATGGTGTTCAAATATTTGCAGCCTTGAAAATGCAACCGAGATGGTTTGTGAAACGTCGGCACAATAAATCATGAAAATGCTCTGTGCTTTCCCCTCGTTACCCTGTCGATATATATATATATATATATATATATATATATATATATATATATATATATATATATATATATATATATATATATATTCCTACTACCGGATACCATAATTGTTTCATATTTCTTGCATTTAGATCTAACGCTTTGCAATGACAAGCGTATCAAAGTGTGAAGAATTCCTACTAGAGGATACCAGAATTGGCTATTTCTTGCATTTAGACCTAACACAAACACACATACAAGCATATCCAATGTGTGAATATATATACATATTGTAATTACTATATATAAACACACATACATACATATATGTGTGTATATGTATACATATATATATATATATAATTAATATATATATATATATATATATATATATATATATATATATATATTAATGTACACATTTTAAACCATTGCTGTATCCACACAATATTTTGAGTTCTAATTTCAACTTGATTCTACTCATTACTTCATCTCTGGAAGAGTAATTGATTTCAAGACAGGAAAAGAGATTCGTAGCTTTTCCGAATCAATATGAAACCGAGCAAAATGGAATGCAGAAGCACCTCAACTAAACAGACACTTTGGGGGTCTGGCTTTCTGATGAGTAACAAAGTCCATTAAGTAAAAATGACACTATATTATAGCCTGCTCTTGAATATTTTAAAGATGCCTTACAGCTAACAGTCATTCCACATCTTTCCCTTACTTCAACTAACCTGTACTTTACACTTAATAAGCAATTTTAAGAGATTTATTTAAAAATGTATGATATCTTGAATGGCAGCCACGGAAAAATAATGATAATAATATAACTGATGACTACAGAAGTTATAGCGCATATTGATACATATAGACGAAGGATAGGCGAATTCTATTTTTTTCTTTTTTTATCGCACGCCGACACCGATTCACCAACGTCAACTGTTAAAATGAAATGCACCTTTAGAACTGTCGATAACACTTACACTAAAACTTTTCTTTTTATTTAAAAGAAACTTGTAATGGAAACAGTGTAAAAAGAATATTGTTGAACATTTTAGTGTTTATTTTTTTACACAATGGATGTAAGTACCAGATTGCAGCATATCTGGTAGGATTAAGGTTCCTGAATATGATCCCCTTTCAAAATAATTTAAAAAAAAGTTGGTATGCTTCCCTGGCCCTTATTAGCAACATCTAATTGGAAACTGTTATAGGACAGAATTAAATAAGTTGTAAGGATTAGGCTTCGAAGTCACGAATGCGTTGCATCGCTCGCAGGAGAAGCCCCCAAAACAAACGCAAAACTGCATCGCTGAAACACCTGACAACTACTGTGATGCTTTTCTAAAAACTTAAAATGTAATATAAATAGCAAAAAAAGCTTTTACATGGGCATGATGGATTATCAGTGCAAATCCAAAAGAGAGGAAAATTACGCATTTATATTAATTTTTTTACTATTTGCATTTAATATAGAGCAGGAGGAAATCAATCATTGGAATGGAAGTTTTATTTGAAATAACGAAGTCAAGATAGAAAATAAGGAAACAACTACTATTGATAAAATATACAGACTTTGGAGAATTACCTTCCATATAAATATATTAATTATACATTTTAATTGTAATTAAATCTATTCATTGGTTATAACGCTGTTTTTGTGTTTTCTTTAAAATATAATCCTAAATATATTGTAAACCTTGTCCCATTTTGTGTTAGTTTTGTACTTTTGTAAATATTACATACTGTGCTTTCAAATAAAAAAAAATACAGTTAATGACCGCATTTCTGTAAGTGCAGAAGATTAACAGACCAAAATTTATTTTCCAGTTACTGTCAGTTCGTGGAATTCTTTCCCAACTCCTACTACCCTTAAAGATGCAATACTGTAGGTCTTTTTGAACTAAAACCTTCCTCAAAATTTCCCTTCTGAGCTCCTCAAACTAAATCCTAATATGAACCAAAGGTAGGAGGTAATAGCTACATTTATATAACCTGATGCAATGTGAGTTTATAAAGAACTTTTTTTATTCATACTAGTGCACTCTAATAACCTGTATAAAATTATAAATGTCAGAGAGAGAGAGAGAGAGAGAGAGAGAGAGAGAGAGAGAGAGAGAGAGAGAGAGAAAGAGAAATTCCTGTAAAAACTTCAAGCTTCTTATTGAATACAAAATTAAGACAAAATTTAACCTTACTAAATATAATCATCGTAACGGGGAAGGCGTCGCCAACTTTAATATATATCATCTTATCAGGAAAACAGGAAGGAATTCATCATGAAAATGTAAGTAAACCACACAATAATACCTAGACATTTTCATGATGCAGCACAGAAACACCAAACCTTGATTATTTGCAGTAAGAAGTAAAAATTTAGGAATCGAGGTAGAGACTTTCCAGAATCAAAGAAATCATTAAAACACTGCACAAGAAAAGAGATGGTGAAAGAGAGGAAAAAAATTTTTTTTTTGACATGCTAGAGACCATGGAAAAAAATGGAGAAAGGCGGAAGTGAAAAAATCAAGAAGACTTAAAAACGGAGAGAAAAATAAAATGACATACAAATGAACAACTATACGAAGCAACAGAAAACATGAGGAGGAAAAACCCTTTGATTAAAAACAATATTATTTTCTAAACTGACTCACAATTCTAAGGTAATATTTAGTGTCATTGGGTAGTCGGCGCCACTCATCATACTCTCCTTTCATTAACAATGAGGTCTACTGAAGTACTTCTGATTTGAATTATGGCCACCGGGTCACATTGACATTTGCAGATGATAATCTGTTAAATCCTTTCAACATGAATAGATAAACAAATCGGTAAATAACTTGTATCGTCTTGAACTTCAACGGCACAAAACAATACTACTTCCAAAAACGATTCCCGGCTGTAAAATAAAAGCTGTTCGCTGTAACAAGCCCCATTAACATATTCTTTTCAGTTCATTAGAGTTCACGTTAGTCCAGCCGTAACACGAGAGAAGCAATAAAACTGTTCGCCGACCCTTCGGGAGAAAAAACTAATCCTGACGTTATTCCCTGTTATCATGGGATGAAGGACGTAATTCCAAGTTTTCTGTTGGGGAAAAAAGGAGCAAATCCTTCCTTTTTCTCCGAATAGACTTCCTTCTTCATCACCATCATCATTCTCCCCCTACGATCCTGAATCACCCGACCGTTTTTCTCTCTTATTCCAATGTAGGATTTAATTAACAAGATGACAAGGGGCTACTGGGGACCTTTATAGAAGCCGGAGGCATGTAGGCATCTCTCTCTCTCTCTCTCTCTCTCTCTCTCTCTCTCTCTCTCTCTCTCTCTCTCTCTCTCTCTCTCTCACACACGCAGTCGCCGGACCAGATTAGGGGGTGGGCGTCTCGTGTGGCATTGTTAGCCAAATTCCTGGTTCCTGGGATTATTCGAAGTTTTTGGGTTTGATGAGGCTCAGAAGCAGCATAAAAATTCCATAGGCTTCCAGGCGAATTTGCTCTGCTGGGCCGTGAGGGCGGAGGTCCCATTCACGGATTCCAGAAGCCACTGAAGCAAGTCCAAACGAGATACTGGGGTGGGGTGGAGAGGGAAAATAAATTTGTATATGTATATATATATATATATATATATATATATATATATATATATATATATATATATATATATATATTTATATATATATATATATATATATATATACATATACTTTATTATAATATATATACAGTATATGTACATATATAAATTATATATGTATATATTACTATATATATACATATATATATATATGTATATACACGAACATATATGTATATAAATATGTATATATATTATGTATATTAGACAAATATATATATATATATATATATATATATATATATATATATATATATATATATATATATATATTATATATATTTATATATATAGGCTACTT
>NC_089780.1:29692665-29702665 GCF_040412425.1 Macrobrachium rosenbergii | reverse complement strand
ATTTAAGGTTAAAGTTAGCCATAATCATACTTCTGGCAACTATATAGGACAGGCCACCACCTGGCCGTGGTTAAAGTTTCATGGGCCGTGGCTCATACAGCATTATACCGAGACCACCGAAAGATAGATCAATTTTCGGTGGTCTTGATTATATGCTGTAGCGGCTGTACAGAAAACTCGATTGCGCCGAAGAAGCTTGTTTTAATTTCAATAACATTATTTACCTATCAGCTATTCATTTTCTTATGTTTTATGTTACATGCAGATATACTATCCTCTTCAACTCCAGTTTCTCTTTTTACCAAAATTATCGTTGTTTAGAATAAGTTATAATGCGTATACATTGCTATATGGAACAAGCAGAGAGAACTGAAAATAGTTATCAAAATCATAAATAAAGCTGAATGTGTACAATGACCAAATACCAGTAGAATAAATGAATAAAGTAATCAGTTAAATAATACTGAAAATTTTCAACACAGTAAAGTGGGTTTGTAATCCTAACTAACGAAACTCGAAATAAAGAGTTTGACATCAGACATGGCCCACTAAATGTGGTACTTAAGAAGAGTCAGCAGATATAAAAAGAGGCAGGGATGAACCTATAAATCAGCAAAACTTCACTGAAGGAAAGGAAGAAATGCTGTAAGCCTCAATTTTCGTACAGGCACTTCATTCCGGGAAAGGTAATAGCAAAGTAAGGGGCTTTTAAGCTTGCTGAAATGGGTGAGAAAATAATAATAATAATAATAATAATAATAATAATAATAATAATAATAATAATAATACTAGTAGTAGTAGTAGTAGTAGTAGTTGTTGTTGTTGTTGTTGTTGTTGTTGTTGTTGTTGTTGTTGTTGTTGTTGTTGTTACACATTATGAATTTTGAAAGCTTGAGTGCTGACTAATAAATGACACCACTTCAGTGGCTGTTGCCAGTCAAGGGCTCGGTAACTGAAGATTGGTATTGTACTTGGTTTTTTCTTGGTATCCGAAGATGAGCACTTTAGGTTTCCCGGTACATGAAGTGGCTATGTGGACTTCATACCTGATGGGGCAACTGGGCTTTCTGGAGATCACTTTAACCAGTTATTAGAATTCCCCTTAAAATACGTCAGGTTACACGATACTCGAAATACTTAATCTTTCGTCTTGAAGTGAAAATAAAAATCTAAAAGTTCTATAAAATATCGATACAGCCAGTTCCTGCTATGATTTAGTCTTACACTTGATGAGTTTTCTATTTCTTACTGCAAACCAATTCTATTTGCATAATCTTCAGTTGACTTGAGTTAGTACAAGCAATTAGTCTACCTTTCCTATACATTTCCTATACATTGTGAACACTCATAGGGAACACTTACCCCACCTCTCTCTCTCTCTCTCTCTCTCTCTCTCTCTCTCTCTCTCTCTCTCTCTCTCTCTCTCTCTAATTCTCCTAAATTTAGTCAAATAAAAATCATAGATATTTATCAAAAACAATCGTCAAAATTGGATGGTGTGATAACTCGGTCAAGCCCAACTGAAGCTAATGCTATGTGCTGAGTTTCGTTATAACCACCGGTAGAATAGAACAGAATGTAGAATTTAGGCCAAAGGCCAAGAGCTGGGACCTATGAGATCATTCAGCGCTGAAACTGAAACTGACAGTAAAAAGGTTTGAAAGGTGTAACAGGAGGAAAACCTCGCAGTTGCACTATGAATCACTTGTTAGGAGAGGGTGGAAAGTAAGAACGGAGGTCCAGTAAAAGGAATGAAAGGGGTTACAGCTAGAGGCCGAAGGGACGATGCAAAGAACCTTATGTAATGCCTACAGTGCACCGCATGAGGTGCACTGAGGGGGGAAATCACTTGGTGTTTGTGCGCACGCAGATTCTTATGTCTTGCAAAAAATAAATAAACAAATAAATAAGTAAATAAATATATGAATAAATAAAGTCTATTAATGAAATTTATGAAAGTTCTGAGATTTTATCCAAACACGATCTTCCGGCACGAATCATGTTATAACTTCCCTAAGATTATATGGAATGCAAGCTGTGTGTAAAATACAATTATAATCCACCCACTGGTATGAGAGAAGAATGAACAAAAATGTAACGGACAGACAGGAAAAGGAAAACAAGACTGACACAAGAAGGCCTGAGCTCTGAGTTGGATAATAAATAGAGAAACTCAGCAAAACACAAAAGAAAGCAGCTTCGTGATCGTCTGCAACCTCCTCGTAATCACAGACTGATTGGGCCAACTACCATGTTGACAGTGTCAACATTACCGGGGAAGGAACAGGTTCACGCCCCTCATTCGATCATTTTTTCAGGATGTTTCATTTTTCACAAATCCTCATAATTTTCCTTCAACGCTTATTAATATTAACTTGATCTATAAGAACTGCTTTTAAAACTACTCTTTTTTTCTGTTTCTTCCAAGTCTGATCATTAATAAGAATATAATTACTTGCAAAAAAATTCGCAGATCACTTTTTAAATTATTTTCAACAAGAATAAAAGGTAAAGAAAGCAGTGTTTGAAAAACGTGAGTAAAATACAAGGAAAACCACGTAAGAAATACACGCAGAGGTTAAAAAAATCGTAGACAGATAAATACTGATAAACGGCTGTGCAGAAGAAAAGAATAGTTTACACGCACATATAAGTTTGTGGCAGTGATTGGGGTTGGGAATAAATCCATAATTATTTAAAGATAAAACCCTATTATTATTATTATTATTATTATTATTATTATTATTATTATTATTATTATTATTATTATTATTATATTCAAAAGACGAAACCTACTCATATGGTACAAGCCCATAGTGGCCACTGAATTGAAATTCGGGCTTCCAAAGAATACGGTGTTTATTAGGAAGAAGCAAGAGGAGGTAAAAGGAAATATATCAAGAGGAAATCCTACTTATTACTATCTGTTAGACAGCCAATGCAATTAAAGAATAGAGTTGGTTGGGCTGGGAACTCATTGATTTTCGGATAAAGTCCAGTGAATATTTACATTATGAATAGAATTATCGCCTAGTTTAAAATGTCTGTTCAAGTAGGAACAGACGGGGGAAGAAAATGCCCCGAAACAAGTTTTATATGCAATGACCACCAACAAGCATTTTATTCAGGGGGATATCATTAGTATACGTTATGTAAATTTGCAATAAGTATATTCATAATTGCTATGAGGACTAACAAGTGTGGCGGAATGAGATGAATGATTTGCAACTATCAGGTGAAACAGTAAAATTTCATGACGTTTAAAATCTCCAATTATTAACTGAACTATAAAGCCTTTCAGACTTACATAAATGAGCCAATGATCAATGGAGAGAGAAAGATGATGAATTCTGAAGCTGAATTTGCCAGAGAAATTACTACATTAACACCAGTTTCCTTCATTAAATTATTTATTTATAACTACAGCCTTCTTTATCTATGAGCGCGACAGAGTGGGTGATCACGACTGGAGGTTAGGAAGTAATCAGAAGCAGCATTAAACGTTTCTCTGGTAATGTTTCGACTGTGCGTTTCAGGTTGTCAATGTTCAGAAGCTAAGAGCATCTCTAACTGTAGAATCAGTTCTGGAACAGATTTTCAGTCAATTAATGGCTGCATATTGAAATCTGCTCAAAGTTTTAGAGGCTAAGCACGCCCACATACACAGACTAATATATATATATATATATATATATATATATATATATATATATATATATATATATATATATATATATATATATATATATATGTATGTATATATATATATATATATATATATATATATATATACATATATAAATATTTATATATATATATATAATATATATATATATATATATATATATATATATATATATATATATATATATATATATATATATATGTATGTGTGTATGTTTATATGTGTATATCTGTATGTGTGTGTTTCTGAATGTTCTCAAAGTTCCAATATGGGAACAAAGTTTAGAACCAGAACGAACCGAAAAACCAAACAGGAGATCCAGCAAGTAAGCACCGCATGACAGAAGGGGTTCAAGGAGAAAAAGCGGAAGGGCAAAACGAACAGCAAAAATGGCAGAACCATCAACATAATGAAGATTCTAGGGTGTCGCCAACTGTTCTGACAAGCGTGTCCTTCCACAAGCGGGTAAGAGGCCTTCGTAGATCAAAGGATACTTCCCTTCTGCGACGAGAACCGGTAATTTTCGCCTTCTTGTTACCCCGTTTTAGCTCTGGGACCCTCGATGGCAACGGGTGTGACATCACGTACCGTGCGGGACAAAAGGAAGGAGGGAGCATATGCGAGGTGGGTCCTACATTGACATGAAAATACGAAATAATGGGTTGCGAGCTCGCCAAGATTTTACAAGAACAAAACCCGTCGTGGTCTCCTATATAAACACATTTGGGTATATGTATGTGTTTGTTTTTATGTATGTATGTATATAATCATACATTTATGTATGATATATATTTGTATGTGTATATATATATTTATATATATACACACATATACATACATAAATATACACACACACACACACATATATATATATATATATATATATATATATATATATATATATATATATATATATATATATATATATAAAGAGAGTTTTATATATATATATATATAAGCTATATATATATATGAACCTAAAAAGAGTTTTATGTGATTTGTATACATATATATATATAATCCCAAGCTATATATTATTGCTTGTATTCATATATATGAACCTAAATATATATATATATATATTTTATATATATATATTTATATATATATATATATATATATATATATATATATATATATATATATATATATATATATATATATATATATATATATAGTAAATTGCACAAACGCAACTTTTTTTTAGGTTCATATGTATGAAGCAACCAATGCCCAGCTTGGGATTAACATACACACATCACATAAAACTCTCTTTGAGTACAAGTTATTTACAGACTATAGCGAACTCGACATTAAGGTGAATAGGCTATATATGTATATATAAATTTTATATATATATATATATATATATATATATATATATATATATATATATATATATATTTATATATATATTTATATAACATATATATATATTATATATATATAATGTTGTGGGTATTACAATTACTAGATATATATATATATATATATATATATATATATATATATATATATATATATATATATATATATATATATTATACATGTGTGCATGTGGATAATTATGTAATTGGCCTTAATTAAACAATCTTATGAGATATAAACCCGAACAGTAAACCATTTCATCCCAAATCAGTGACTGAAGGAATGCTGTGCATTAATAATACTGTCCTCACAAAACACAACAAAACACATCTTGCATATCACTATTTAGCTATAAATATTTTGATTCTATAAATACTTATATATACGTGCACATAATGACATACGTTTTAACGAATGGCTTGAGAAATGTTTACACAATTAAAGATGCACGAACGAAAAGAATTTCCAAAACAAAATGGGAGTTCGAAACTCATTAGCAAAGCAACAAAAACAGCAAAGCAACGTGAAAAATACTTCACATTATTCCAAAACCACAACCAGGAAATAGTGAGGCCCAAAAAAAAAGCTCTGTAGAAAGAACGCCGAGAGATAAAAAGCCTTAAACAGACAGACGGACAGACAGAGACTATGAGCAAGAAAAGGAGCGAGACGGTGGAGAGGGATTTGTGGGGGGTAGGCCCCATCATAATCATCATCTCCATCATTAGGACTGGAGGGGCATTAGCATAAGCATACGACGGCATATGGGAGGCAACACACAACGGACGGAACAATAGGCATAAAGCCAACAGGTGCACGAACTTAGGACACGAAGACACACGGCCGCCGGGACCGGCCTCAACATTTCAATGGGACAAAGAAACCAGCGTGGAAGAAGGAATAATAATAATAATAATAATAATAATAATAATAATAATAATAATAATAATAATAATAAAATAATAATAAAAACGGAGTTTATGAACACACGGAACTGGGATGATTATAGAGTAATCACCTAGAAAAAATAATTCTTTATCATATGTCCTTAGTAACCTGTAGTCAATTTCCAAGCTCTATATATAACCTTCAACACAATAAATACGTATTTCAATTCTGCAAGATAAACCCCATACATTATATATACAGTATATATATATATATATATATATATATATATGTTATATAATGTATATATACACACATACATACTTGTATATGTATACATATATTTATAATATATAATTACATATAGCACAATTATATATAGTGTTAATTTCAAACGCTCTCCAGTGAAAACAATTAAAATAAAGCAAGCCCGATTGTCAACCAAAAGAAAGACAGCGAAATTAATAGTAAACAAAAGAGTAAAACAGTAAATAAACAGAGCAAAAACCAATAATAAAAAAAAACAGCAATAAAGCAACGTCTTCTAATGTATTTACATAACTTTATCCCACAAGAGGCTTCACGAGAGAGGTTCATCGCAAGGGTGAAGCAGCTCTCTTATAGTCTTAGCTTAAAAGGGAAAGTCGAATCGAGGAAGCAACAGACTCAGCGTCACGGGAAGCGTCCGACGCTGGGCTGGGAGGAGAAGGCCTACTGCGACGACGGCTCTGCAAGATGGGAGGCGGCGTGGGCGACGGACGGAGAGGCCCAAAGAACGAAGAAAGAGAAGAAGAAGAGAAGAGGAGTTAGGCCGAGGGAAGCGGCTTAGGTGACGGAGGAGGAGGAGGAGGAGGAGGAGGAGGAGGAGGAGGAGGAGGAGGAGGAGGAGGAGGAGGAGGAGGAAGGAGAAGGCAGAGTTGGAGAATAAGACGATGAAGTCGGCGTCGGTGGTGATTGTGGAAGAAAAGAATGGAGGAGATGAGAGTGATGAAAGAAGAAGAAGAAGAAGATGAAGTAGTAGTAGTAGTAGTAGTAGTAGTAGTAGTAGTTAGTTGTTAGGCTGAGGGAAGCGGCTTAGATACGGAGGAGGAGGGAGAAGAAGACGGAGTTGGAGAATAA
Source organism: Macrobrachium rosenbergii (assembly GCF_040412425.1). Classification (NCBI taxonomy): domain Eukaryota; kingdom Metazoa; phylum Arthropoda; class Malacostraca; order Decapoda; family Palaemonidae; genus Macrobrachium; species Macrobrachium rosenbergii. The sequence continues at coordinate 29,695,605 of NC_089780.1, read as the reverse complement.
GACGAAGAAGTCGGCATCGGTGGCGATTGAGGGGAAGAGAATGAAGAAGATGGAGATGAAGAATAAAATGACAGAACTGACTCAGGTGAGGAAGGAGGAAGAAAAGGAATGAGGAGAATGATATCAGGGAGGGGGGCGGGGCACTAAAGGCGGAAGAAGAAAAGAGCTGATGTAGACGGGGGAGAATATGTAGATGGAGGCGTCACAATCAGCGAAGGAGGAAGAAGGGAAGACTAAGAAAAGCGTACAAGAAACGAAAGATGGAGAGAAAGGAAAGCAGTACTAACCGAATGAACAGACGACAAGGGTGAGAACGAAGAAATTGAGAAAGAAAGTGTCAAGGAGAACAGGACATGGAGTAAAGGTGTACGGATGAGGAGCATGAGAAAAGCAAAGGAGGAGGAAAATGAAAAGTAGTAGAAGGATTAAGGAAATGTCAAACTATGGTAAAAAAAAAAAGATAAGGTGAAGAAAGTCGGCGTATGCTACAAAGGGGGAAAGAGAAGGAAGGAGAGACGAATTAGAAAGGAAGGAGAGACTACTGAGGAGGAGGAGGAGGAGAAGAAGAACAGAGAAAGGGGCGGAATTATCTATGTGGCAAACACTGAGAAAGAGAAGAACAACAAGAATGAGGAAGAGAATGCTTAATAAAACGAAAGAGAAAGGACTTCGGAGAAGGACGAAGACCAGAAAGACGAAGATGGGAGAGAAGAATAAAGAGGAAGAACGTAAGAAGAAGACGACGAGGAAGAAGAAGAAGCAGCAGCACATGTCCAGTGAGTCATCATTTTGATGCCGGTCACGCTCCGGCCGCAGGTTCGACCTTTAAATGCCTGTGAAGGTGTAACAGATTTTTTTCCCGTTCTTTTTTTATGCGTCGACGGTGCCGAGGGGGCGGGCCATGCGGGCCCAGGCAGTCAGACCAGGCCTAATTCCGGCGTCTCGCCCGAGGGCGTCCTGAGGAGGAGGAGGAGGAAGAAGAAGAAGAAGAAGAAGAAGAAGAAGGAGAGGGCGTTTAAGGACTCCCGGGCACTCACCTCTACAATGCCGGCATCTCCCAAAAGGGCACTCATAGGACATCCGGATACCCTGACCCCACCCCACCCCAGCCCCAACCACCTTCCAGGGACAAAATTCTACTTCTAAGGTCCCGCGGAGTAAGGTGTCAACAAAAAGACTTCTTCAAAACAGGACCACTTTGATGAAATACATGATTGTGAAGGAAGGAGGCGGCTCAAAATGATCAACAACTCAAGAGAAAGGGAAAGGACTGGGAGCGAAATACGCGCCTTCGATACAAGGAAGCCAAGACAAGACCCACGTGGAGTACAGAAGAGAGAGAGAGAGAGAGAGAGAGAGAGAGAGAGAGAGAGAGAGAGAGAGAGAGGAATCACGCTCCCAATGATTAAAGAATCAGTGAAGCGATTCTGTTTCTAACATTTTTTTTATTTCTTGATTTTTTTTTCTTCCTTCTCTTTTGCTACGCTTATACCCATCCTCTTACGTTTTTCTTTCGGTGAGGCTGATGGTAATCTTTCCTCCAAATTTAAAAGATATTCTAAACCGTTTCAAGTATAACAAGACAATTACGGGTGGTAATTCTAAAGAGAAGTGTTGTTTGTATGTAATAGGCCTATATACGACAACTGTGAATAAAGGAAAGCTAGTTTTGTCTGATACATCTTAATTCTAGCTACCAATGACATTAAAGTGATGTTTATTCATTGTTATGTAAGATTTATAACTGCTTATCAGTCATGAAAAAACGTTACTGAAAGGTTAAAATAAAAATTAGTACTATCAGTTTATTATTAATGCACTGGAGACGCAGATGCTGATTTGAAATGCATGAGAAAAGTTATCATTTAAGAGCAGAGTTATTAATATTATTATAGAATAATACAGCTATTGTAAAAACAAATTCAAGATAACACCACGCACAGCGGTTGAGCTTTATAATCGCACTGAGATTATGGTGATTCCTTTTAGGATATTGAGAAATTATGCTAATTTCACGAAACCTTGGCCTGTTCTCTTTAATTCAGTAGAAAACAGACAGCAGATTAAGTTATTGAGTTCTAGTAAGGTATAAACAGAGGGACTTGAAAAGAAGCTTCGTTCATTATATCACAGGCTGCACAGAGATTAACGTTACAACAGCACAAGCATAATAATGCTTTAACATGGTACTTATGTATAGAACTGTGGTTTAAAAATCAATTATTATGTGTATCCTGTAGCCAGATACACGCGCGCTGTTTTACATTTTAAAGACACCATAGGGATCAGGCTGTCGATTTAAAAAAAAACATGAACTTTTCATCCTCGTATAAAAATTAGCAAAAAATTCTCAACAGCCAATCACATTTTCTTACACCTTAACCAAAGATAAAATACTAGAATTGATAATTAAGCTTGAATTCAACAACTCAAAATAAAACGCGAAATCGTTTATTTTCTAATCCTCCTTCATTAAATAGTCTTTTCCTTTCCCAATCTTTAAATTAACAGGTACCTTGAAGAGTGCAATTACCATCCCAGCCTCTCGCTTTCGCTGAACGAAAAAACTGAGTACGTCTGGGCTCCCCATCTCCGAATTGAGTTAAAAACGTAGATGGTAATGGTAACGACGACGCCAGCGGGACATATCCTATGCCCGGCCAACTATAGGCCTGCCTTGCTTGAAGCCCTTTGTTGCCATTTGTACCTCCTATTAGACCCTCTTTTGGAAGGCCTGCCCATGAATCACGGCCACTATATAAATCTATGAGCTTTGAAATGCCTCCTTATCGCTTTGTCCCGATGTTCGTTACAAGCATCTCTCTCTCTGAGATGAAGAATCGCGCCTTTGGAACGGCTCCTCTCGTAAGTCTCAAGCAAGAGCGAAGAATGGGAGTCGGTTCCGTAGCAATAAACATTCATAATGATAGGAGACGACCA
>NC_089780.1:29680165-29690165 GCF_040412425.1 Macrobrachium rosenbergii | reverse complement strand
ATTAGAAAGTGGAAAAAGGTCTTGCAAAAGAGAAGAAATGCATGGAAGGTGATGGAACTAAAAATTAAGATAGAAAATGCAGAACAAAAAAGATTATACAATCAAAAGAAAATGAAAAATGGAACCTAGAAGGAAAGACCCTACAAAATATCAAGCAAAACCCTAAAATTTTTTATTCATATGCAAAAAGATGAATAAAATAAGAGTAGAAATAGGCTCTCAAAGAATTGAAGGGCGATTAACGAATGAAAAAAACAAAATATGTAACATTTTAGCAGAAAGATATAAGAGTGAATTTACACCTGGAATTGACAATGAAGATAATGATACAGATATAAGAGATGAAAATATTGAATACTTATCGGATATAGATATTACAGAAGCCGATATTGTGCAGGCTATTAATGAAATTAAAAATGGATCAGCAGCAGGACCAGACAGCGTACCTGCCATATTAAATAAAGTGGTTCATTCAATCGCAAAGCCGCTAGCAATATTATTAAGACAAAGTATTGATACAGGAAAGATTTATGATGAGCATAAATTACCATATATTACGCCTACTTTCAAAAGTGGTTCAAGACTAGAGGCAAGTAATTATAGACCTGTGAGTCTGGCATCTCATATTATGAAAGTTTATGAAAGGGTAATGAAAAAAATATAATGAAACATTTAATGAAAAATAGATTTTTCAATATAGGACAACATGGTTTTGAACCTGGAAAAAGTACACAAACCCAACTGTTAGTCCACCATGAAAGCATATATAAAAATATGATAAATGAAAAAGATACAGATGTGGTTTACCTAGACTTTGCAAAAGCTTTTGACAAGGTAGATCATAATATATTAGTGAAAAAATTAGAAAACCTAACATTGTTGACAAAGTAGGAAGATGGATAAAAGAATTTTTGCAAAACAGAAAACAGATAGTGATTGCAAACGATGAGAAATCAGATGAAGCTACGGTAATATCCTGTGTACCACAAGGTACGGTGTTAGCTGCATTGCTGTTTGTGATTATGACTGCAGACATAGACAGTAATGTTAAGGACTCAGTAGTCTACTAAGAAGTTTTGCAGGATGACACAAGAATAAGTAGAGAAATTGCTTGTGATGAAGATAGGAACTCACTACAAAGAGACCTAAACAAAATATATAAATGGGCAGAGATAAATAGGATGGTATTTAACTCTGATAAATTTGAATCAATGAACTATGGTGATAAAGTAGGAATGCTATATGCATATAAAGGACCTAATAATGAAACAATCACAAACAAGGAAGCAGTTAAAGACCTTGGTGTGATGTTGAATAGGAATATGTTATGCAATGACCAAATAGCAATTCTATTGGCAAAATGCAAAACAAAAATGGGAATGTTGTTCCGGCACTTCAAAACAAGAAAAACTGAACACATGATTATGCTTTATAAAACGTATGTACGTAGTCCACTTGAATATTGCAATATAATATGGTACCCACACTACCAAAAAGATATTGCACAAATAGAGAGTGTACAAAGGTCATTTACAGCTAGAATAGAAGAAGTTAAGGACCTTGACTACTGGGAAAGACTACAATTCTTAAATTTATATAGTCTTGAAAGGAGAAACGAACGCTACATGGTAATCCAAGCATGGAAACAGATAGAAGGAATTACTGAAAACATCATGGAGCTAAAAATATCAAAAAGAGCAAGCAGAGGTAGATTAATAGTGCCAAAAACTATACCAGGAAAACTAAGGAAAGCACACAGGACATTAATCCACCACGCACCAGCATCGATAATGCAGCGTCTATTCAGTGCGCTACCAGCTCATCTGAGGAACATAACAGGAGTGAGCGTACAGTAGATGTGTTTAAGAATAAGCTCGACAAATATCTAAGATGCATCCCAGACCATCCAAGACTGGAAGATGCAAAATATACCGGAAGATGCATTAGCAATTCTCTGGTAGACATCAAAGGTGCCTCACACTGAGGGACCTGGGGCAACCCAAACGAACTGTAAGGTCTGTAAGGTAAGGTCTCTTTTATTACACCAGTGTCCTTGCGTCCTCGTGTAATTGTTCCCTGCTATGAGGATATGATTCTCTCTCTCTCTCTCTCTCTCTCTCTCTCTTTTATTACACTAGTGTCTTTGCGTCTTCTTGTGTAATTGTTCCCTGTAAGGAGATATGATATTCTCTCTCTCTCTCTCTCTCTCTCTCTCTCTCTCTCTCTCTCTCTCTCTCTCTGTAGCCATGAAGAACCAAAATCAAAATCAAATACATATAAAAAATCAAGGTAAAAATGAAACAAATAAAGAAAGGAACAAAGATCATGTGATGAAGGCAAAAAGCAAGCCAACAACACATTATGAAATGTTAGCACCACGATATGAGGCATCAACACCTAGATATAGCACAAGGAACAAGCAATGTATCTATGATGCTAGGGGATGGTGCAGATATGGAGATAAATGCAGGTATATGCACAAAATGAATCAATATGAAGATGGAAGATCAAATATAATGGAAAAGTTGGATTTTTTAATGTACAAATTTCTGGAAATGAAAAAAAGATCAACATATCAGAACAGGAAAGAGACATGAGAAAATCCTTATTATAACCCATATTAGATAATGGAGATAATACACAAACCATCATAGTGATGAACGCGCAGGGTTTAGTTTCAAGTAACTCAAAAAGAAAGATAGAGTTCTTAGAAGAACTAACCCAAATTGAAAAAATAGAAATATTGAATATAAGTGAAACCTGGTATTCCCAAGAGACTGGTAATGATGACCAGATAAAGGGTTTCCAAACTTATAGATCAGATAGAAAAATAGGAAATCAAAGGGGAACCGCGATATATGGGAGAGATGCCAATCAAGGAAAAATCTGTGAGAAATATAGTAACACAGAATGTGAATTAATAGCGGTAGAATTTGAATCTGAAAAATTAGTGAACATTGTAATATACAGACCCCCTAATACTAAAGAGTTTGACATAATAATTGACAAATTGGATGATATATGTAGAAATCACAAGGACTGGACTATACTCCTATCCAGAGACTTTAACTTTCCTTTTGTAGAATGGAAAGAACGAATAGGAGACTGTGGTTGTATTTATACATATAAAAAAGAGAGCAACAGTAGCGCAGAAGATAAGAGGCAATTTGAAAAGCTATTAGATATGCTACTAGAACATAACATTCAGCAAACAAAACACCTGCCAACAAGAAAGGATAATATTTTAGACCTAGTATTTGTGAATGAGGTGAACTATGTTAAAGAAATAATAGTGTATAACACGAGTATTTCGGACCATAATGTCATACAACTAACAGTCCGTTCCAAAACACATGAAAACAGAGAAAAGCAAGAGACGAAAAAATGGGAAGGATATGGAAAATATAATTTCTATAGTAAGAATATAAATTTGTCAAAAATAAATGAAGAATTAAACAAAGAATGGGAAAACATATTTGTAAGTGATAATATACAGGTAAATACCGATATATTATATAAAATATTAGAGGAAATAGTGGAAAAATATATACCGAAGAAAAAAAGTAAACATCAGTCACGAATTCCAAGAGACAGAAGGATCTTGTTCCAGAAAATTAGAAAGTGGAAAAAACGTCTTGCAAAAGAAAAGAATGCATGGAAAGTGATGGAACTAAAAAGTAAGATAGAAAATGCAGAACAGAAGATTATACAATCAAAAGAAAATGAAAAATGGAACCTAGAAGGAAAGACCCTACAAAATATCAAGCAAAACCCTAAAATTTTTTATTCATGTGCAAAAAAGATGAATAAAACAAGAGTAGAAATAGGTCCTCTAAGAATTGAAGGGCAATTAACGAATGAAAAAAAGGAAATATGTAAGATATTAGCAGAAAGATATAAGAGTGAATTTACACCTAGAATTGACAATGAAGATAATGATACAGAAATAAGAGATGAAAATATTGAATACTTATCGGATATAGATATTACAGAAGCTGATATTGTGCAGGCTATAAACGAAATTAAAAATGGATCAGCAGCAGGACCAGATGGCGTACCTGCCATATTGTTAAAAAAAGTGGTTCATTCAATCGCAAAGCCGCTAGCAATATTATTAAGACAAAGTATAGATACAGGCGAAATTTATGATGAGCATAAATTAGCATATATTACTCCTACTTTCAAAAGTGGTTCAAGACTAGAGGCAAGTAATTATAGGCCTGTGAGTCTGACATCTCATATTATGAAAGTTTATGAAAGGGTAATGAAAAAAAATATAATGAAACATTTAATGAAAAATAGATTTTTCAATATAGGACAACATGGTTTTGTACCTGGAAAAAGTACACAAACCCAACTGTTAGTCCACCATGAAAGCATATATAAAAATATGATAAATGAAAAAGATACAGATGTGGTTTACCTAGACTTTGCAAAAGCTTTTGACAAGGTAGATCATAATATATTAGCGAAAAAAATTAGAAAACATAACATTGTTGACAAAGTAGGAAGATGGATAAAAGAATTTTTGCAAAACAGAAAACAGATAGTGATTGCAAACGATGAGAAATCGGATGAAGCTAAGGTAATATCCGGTGTACCACAAGGTACGGTGTTAGCTACACTGCTGTTTGTGATTATGATTGCAGACATAGACAGTAATGTTAAGGACTCAGTAGTAAGAAGTTTCGCAGATGACACAAGAATAAGTAGAGAAATTGCTTGTGATGACGATAGGAACTCACTACAAAGAGACCTAAACAAAATATATAAATGGGCAGCGATAAATAGGATGGTATTTAACTCTGATAAATTTGAATCAATGAACTATGGTGATAAAGTAGGAATGCTATATGCTTATAAAGGACCTAATAATGAAACAATCACAAACAAGGAAGCAGTTAAAGACCTTGATGTGATGTTGAATAGGAATGTTATGCAATAATCAAATAGCAATTCTATTGGCAAAATGCAAAGCAAAAATGGGAATGTTGTTCCAGCACTTCAAAACAAGAAAAGCTGAACACATGATTATGCTTTATAGAACGTACGAACGTAGTCCACTTGAATATTGCAATATAATATGGTACCCACACTACCAAAAGGATATTGCACAAATAGAGAGTGTACAAAGGTCATTTACAGCTAGAATAGAAGAAGTTAAGGACCTTGACTACTGGGAAAGACTACAATTCTTAAATTTATATAGTCTTGAAAGGAGAAACGAACGCTACATGGTAATCCAAGCATGGAAACAGTTAGAAGGAATTACCGAAAATATCATGGAGCTAAAAATATCAAAAAGAGCAAGCAGAGGTAGATTAATAGTGCCAAAAACTATACCAGGAACAATAAGGAAAGCACACAGGACATTAATCCACCATGCACCAGCATCGATAATGCAGCGTCTATTCAATGCGCTAGCAGCTCATCTGAGGAACATAACAGGAGTGAGCGTAGATGTGTTTAAGAATAAGCTCAACAAATATCTAAGATGCATCCCAGACCATCCAAGACTGGAAGATACAAAATATACCGGAAGATGCGTTAGCAATTCTCTGGTAGACATCAAAGGTGCCTCACACTGAGGGACCTGGGGCAACCCGAACGAACTGTAAGGTCTGTAAGGTAAGGTAAGGTCTCTTTTATTACACCAGTGTCTTTGCGTCCTCTTGTGAAATTACACCCAGCTACGAGGATATGATTCTCTCACTCTCTCACTCTCTCATTCTCTTACTCTCTCTCTCTCTCTTTTATTACACCAGTGTCTTTGCGTCCTCCTGTGTAATTGTTCCCTGCTACAAGGATATGATTCTTTCTCTCTCTCTCTTTCTCTCTCTCTCTCTTTCTCTTTTATTACACCACTGTCTTTGCGTCCTATTGTGCAATTGTTCCCTGCTACGAGGATATGATTCTCTCTCTCTCTCTCTCTCTCTCTTCTCTCTCTCTCTCTCTCTATTACACCAGTGTCTTTGCGTCCTATTGTGCAATTGTTCCCTGCTACGAGGATATGATTCTCTCTCTCTCTCTCTCTCTCTCTCTCTCTCTCTCTCTCTCTCTCTCTCTCTCTCTCTCTCTCTCTGGAGATAATACGCAAACCATCATAGTGATGAACGCGCAGGGTTTAGTTTCGAGTAACTCAAAAAGAAAGATAGAGTTCTTAGAAGAACTAACCCAAAATGAAAAAATAGAAATATTGAATATAAGTGAAACCTGGTGTTCCCAAGAGATTGGTAATGATGACCAGATAAAGGGTTTCCAAACTTATAGATCAGATAGAAAAAATAGAAATCAAGGGGGAACCGCGATATATGGGAGAGATGCCAATCAAGGAAAAATCTGTGAGAAATATAGTAACACAGAATGTGAATTAATAGCGGTAGAATTTGAATCTGAAAAATTAGTGAACATTGTAATATACAGACCCCCTAATACTAAAGAGTTTGACATAATAATTGACAAATTGGATGATATATGTAGAAATCACAAGGACTGGACTATACTCCTATCCAGAGACTTTAACTTTCCTTTTGTAGAATGGAAAGAATGAATAGGAGACTGTGGTTGTATTTATACATATAAAAAGAGAGCAATAGTAGCGCAGAAGATAAGAGGCAATTTGAAAAGCTATTAGATATGCTACTAGAACATAACATTCAGCAAATAAATCACCTGCCAACAAGAAAGGATAATATTTTAGACCTAGTATTTGTGAATGACGTGAAGTATGTTAAAGAAATAATAGTATATAACACGAGTATTTCGGACCATAATGTCATACAACTAACAGTCCGTTCCAAAACACATGAAAACAGAAAAGCAAGAGACGAAAAAATGGGAAGGATATGGAAAATACAATTTCTATAGTAAGAATATAAATTGGTCAAAAATACATGAAGAATTAAACAAAGAATGGGAAAACATATTTGTAAGTGATAATATACAGGTAAATACCGATATATTATATAAAATATTAGAGGAAATAGTGGAAAAATATATACCGAAGAAAAAAGTAAACATCAGTCACGAATTCCAAGAGACAGAAGGATCGTGTTCCAGAAAATTAGAAAGTGGAAAAAAGGTCTTGCAAAAGAAAAGAATGCATGGAAAGTGATGGAACTAAAAAGTAAGATAGAAATGCAGAACAGAAGATTATACAATCAAAAGAAAATGAAAAATGGAAACTAGAAGAAAAGACCCTACAAAATATCAAGCAAAACCCTAAAATTTTTTATTCATATGCAAAAAAAATGAATAAAATAAAAGTAGAAATAGGCCCTCTAAGAATTGAAGGGCGATTAACGAATGAAAAAAAAGGAAATATCTAACATATTAGCAGAAAGATATAAGAGTGAATTTACACCTAGAATTGACAATGAAGATAATGATACAGAAATAAGAGATGAAAATATTGAATACTTATCGGATATAGATATTACAGAAGCTGATATTGTGCAGGCTATAAATGAAATTAAAAATGGATCAGCAGCAGGACCAGATGGCGTACCTGCCATATTGTTAAAAAAAGTGGTTCATTCAATCGCAAAGCCGCTAGCAATATTATTAAGACAAAGTATAGATACAGGCGAAATTTATGATGAGCATAAATTAGCATATATTACTCCTACTTTCAAAAGTGGTTCAAGACTAGAGGCAATTAATTACAGGCCTGTGAGTCTGACATCTCATATTATGAAATTTTATGAAAGGGTAATGAAAAAAATATAATGAAACATTTAATGAAAAATAGATTGTTCAATATAGGACAACATGGTTTTGTACCTGGAAAAAGTACACAAACCCAACTGTTAGTCCACCATGAAAGCATATATAAAAATATGATAAATGAAAAAGATACAGATGTGGTTTACCTAGACTTTGCAAAAGCTTTTGACAAGGTAGATCATAATATATTAGCGAAAAAATTAGAAAACATAACATTGTTGGCAAAGTAGGAAGATGGATAAAAGAATTTTTGCAAAACAGAAAACAGATAGTGATTGCAAACGATGAGAAATCGGATGAAGCTACGGTAATATCCTGTGTACCACAAGGTACGGTGTTAGCTGCATTGCTGTTTGTGATTATGATTGCAGACATAGACAGTAATGTTAAGGACTCAGTAGTAAGAAGTTTCGCAGATGACACAAGAATAAGTAGAGAAATTGCTTGTGATGAAGATAGGAACTCACTACAAAGAGACCTAAACAAAATATATAAATGGGCAGAGATAAATAGGATGGTATTTAACTCTGATAAATTTGAATCAATGAACTATGGTGATAAAGTAGGAATGCTATATGCATATAAAGGACCTAATAATGAAACAATCACAAACAAGGAAGCAGTTAAAGACCTTGGTGTGATGTTGAATAGGAATATGTTATGCAATGATCAAATAGCAATTCTATTGGCAAAATGCAAAGCAAAAATGGGAATGTTGTTCCAGCACTTCAAAACAAGAAAAGCTGAACACATGATTATGCTTTATAAAACGTACGTACGTAGTCCACTTGAATATTGCAATATAATATGGTACCCATACTACCAAAAGGATATTGCACAAATAGAGAGTGTACAAAGGTCATTTACAGCTAGAATAGAAGAAGTTAAGGACCTTGACTACTGGGAAAGACTACAATTCTTAAGTTTATATAGTCTTGAAAGGAGAAACGAACGCTACATGGTAATCCAAGCATGGAAACAGAGAGAAGGAATTACCGAAAACATCATGGAGATAAAAATATCAAAAAGAGCAAGCAGAGGTAGATTAATAGTGCCAAAAACTATACCAGGAACAATAAGGAAAGCACACAGGACATTAATCCACCACGCACCAGTATCGATAATGCAGCGTCTATTCAATGTGCTACCAGCTCATCTGAGGAACGTAACAGGAGTGAGCATAGATGTGTTTAAGAATAAGCTTGACAAATATCTAAGATGCATCCCAGACCATCCAAGACTGGAAGATGTAAAATATACTGGAAGAAGCGTTAGCAATTCTCTGGTAGACATCAAAGGTGCCTCACACTGAGGGACCTGGGGCAACCCGAACGAACTGTAAGGTCTCTAAGGTCTGTAAGGTCTCTCTCTCTCTCTCTCTCTCTCTCTCTCTCTCTCTCTCTCTCTCTCTCTCTCTATTACACCAGTGTCTTTACGTCCTCTTGTGAAATTGTTCCTCTCTACGAGGATATGATTCTAGCTCACTCTCTCTCTCTCTCTCTCTCTCTCTCTCTCTTTTATTACACCAGTGTCTTTACGTCCTCTTGTGTAATTGCACCCTGCTACGAGGAAATGATTCTCTCTCTCTCTCTCTCTCTCTCTCTCTCTCTCTCTCTCTCTCTCTCTCTCTCTCTCTCTCTTGTGTAATTATTCTCTCTTGATTCTCTCTCTCTCTTTTTATTACACCAGTGTCTTTGCGTCCTCTTATGTAATTGTTCCCTGCTATGAAGATATGATTCTTTCTCTCTCTCTCTCTCTCTCTCTCTCTCTCTCTCTCTCTCTCTCTCTCTCTCTCTCTCTCTCTCTTTTATTACACCAGTGTCTTTGCGCTCTCTTGTGTCATTATTCCCTACTACGAGGATATGATTCTCTCTCTCTCTCTCTCTCTCTCTCTCTCTCTCTCTCTCTCTCTCTCTCTCTCTCTCTCTCCTTTTATTACACCAGTGTCTTTGCGCTCTCTTGTGAAATTGTTCCCTGCTACACCAGGATATGATTTTCTCTCTCTCTCTCTCTCTCTCTCTCTCTCTCTCTCTCTCTCTCTCTCTCTCTCTCTCTCTCTCTCTTTTATTACACCAGTGTCTTTGCGTCCTCTTGTGAAATTGTTCCCTGCTACGAGGATATGATTCTCTCTCTCTCTCTCTCTCTCTCTCTCTCTCTCTCTCTCTCTCTCTCTCTCTCTTTTATTTATTATACCAGTGTCTTTGCGTCCTCTTATGTAATTGTTCCCTGCTACGAGGATATGATTCTCTCTCTCTCTTTCTCTCTCTCTCTCTCT
>NC_089780.1:29667665-29677665 GCF_040412425.1 Macrobrachium rosenbergii | reverse complement strand
ACGAGTCTGGCCTTCTTCACAGCTTACACACAAATTCTGCACTGAATGGCTTACATGAGCCGGGAAACATCTTCGTGTAACACCACCTTAACCGCAGCTCAGGAGGAACCTGTGTCGGTGTCACAAATCATGCAAATGAGCGCTGATTTTTCATGCACGACTAGCAGAGTAATTTTACATAGACTTTGGGCTAAAGGCCAAGCGCTGGGACCTATGTGGTCATTCAGCGCTGAAAGGGAAACTGAGACTACGAGATTTAAAAGTTGTAACAGGAGAAAAACCTCACCTTTGCACTATTCAACAATTGTTAGAAGAGGGTTGAGGAATGTACGTTAAGTTGGAAGAAAGAATATGAAAGGAGGTACAGTATAAGGAAAGGAAGGGGTTGTAGCTAGGGGCCGAAGGGACGCTGCAAAGAACCTTCAATAATGCCTACAGTGCACAGCGTGAGGTGCACTGACAGTTCTACCGCCTTACGGGGAACAGAGTAGTTTTAATACTCACTCTACTGATGATACGCAAACTGATTTTAAAGGTTAGTTTTTAAGCATAAACACTTTATTGATGGAAAATTTATTTATTCGAAAATAACCGGAGTGCTAGGTACGAACAAATTCCTGCAAGTAACATATTTCATACTTTCAAAATATGAGAGAGAGAGAGAGAGAGAGAGAGAGAGAGAGAGAGAGAGAGAGAGAGAGAGAGAGAGAGAGAGAAAGTTAAGGAAACATCCTTTGTCTAGAATTATTTTGAAAAAGTTCATGGCTCGTGAAAAAGAAAAAAAAAAAAGCCACCCGGAAATAACGCCAGCCGTTCTAACAGGCGGCAGATAAATCCTAAAAGGCGGAACGTCATACACAGAATTCCCCGCGTCAGAAGCTACACTTGGCCCCTCGGTCTTTCTGAAGCCCGTGGCGTCGGTGTCGAGAGTGATTATCGTGTAATTCTCTTTCAATCGACGTCGAAACACCTGTTTGTCGCACAGGGACGAAAGGCGCCGACACGGGCGGCCTCTTTGAGCCTTATCGTGCACTTCCCGTCCATGCACTTGACGCAAAGGCGGCTAATGCTTTCTCTCTCTCTCTCTCTCTCTCTCTCTCTCTCTCTCTCAGATAAGCTCCTCTATTCAAAGGCTAGTAATGACACCCTTCTCGGTTACTTGTCCGTCATAACTCTAATAGGAATGGTGAAGAATGATAGTGCATGTCATGACAACAAAGGCATGTGATAAACTAATAAAGAGGGACAAGATATTTTCTGGCAAAAGCAAAGAAAAGAGAATGACTCTCTCTCTCTCTCTCTCTCTCTCTCTCTCTCTCTCTCTCTCTCTCTCTCTCTCTCTCTAAAATACAGACACCCACATACGCTCACAATCATGTAAACTTAAACGTCACTTACTGGCTAAACACGCAGGGTCACACACGTAGCGTACTCAAGAAAAAAAAGGAAAATGTAAACACTCAAAATTACTATAAGTGTACATATTATAGACTGCATGTGTGTGTGTGTGTGTGTGTGTATATATATATATATATATATATATATATATATATATATATATATATATATATATATATATATATATATATATATATATATATATATATATATATATATATATATATATATATATATATATATATAGTATATATATATATATATATATATATATATATATATATATATATATATATATACAAAATATAAAATATAAAATATATATACACTTTTATATACAGTATAATATACATAAAAACAGAAAACAATCACTTTTAATGACATAAAAATCAATCAATTAAAATCAAATTACTATGTAAAGTAGTGAGGCACTTACGTTAAACCATGAACATAAAAATGTATACCGAGAAACTTCGGCTAAGAATTTTTACAAAAAATTATGTGGTGAGGAGGTTGGACTAGGAAAAAGCATAAAAAAAAACATGATGATAAACGCTAAAAAATTAAATTTAATACTAAAACAGAAAAATAAGAACAACATAGGAGAGAAGAGTTCTTACCACCTCAAGTGGAAGGAAGAGGTGTACTGATCAAAGAGACACAATGAAGTCAACAACAAACTTTCAATTCAAGCTATTTTCAGCGGAATGTGAATAGTGGGATTACTGATGGAAAGGTTATATATTATGTTGTTTCATTAAGAAAGATTCTATGAATAGTAAAACATGTTTATATGAGGACTCCACAGGGATTCTATATAGACTTTTCAATTAATGGATATGATGCTGGAGCTTTCCTTGCTATTTAAAGGGTTAAGCAGCCTGTGGAAACCTACCCTGTGAGAGTCAAGGTGCACCTTCAGCGTACGGGATGTATAATTAATATGACCAGAATGACACCATCGACAAGCAAATTCATACATTTCAAAGGATATTCACACACATGCATAGCAAGCAATTCACTCGCTGCTGGGTCGGGAAGTTGGGTAAAATTGGCTGGTATGTTTGTTGGGCGCTATGAGCCTGCCCGGGAAAAACTCAGGTACGCAGTACTTAGGTTTCAACTTCTTTTATGACTTGTGCAAATGAATTGCTAACGGCCTGGACTCTCATTTGAAAGACCGGGGTTCGGTCCCGATGTGAGTCAGAAATTTATTTCAGTGAAACTCGCTTCCATGTGTTCATTTCCATCATATCTCATAGTTAAAGGGTAAGTCGAATGAAATGTTAGCAATTCACTCGTTGCTGGGCCTGGTAGTTGGGTAAAATTAGCATATAATATATATATATATATATATATATATATATATATATATATATATATATATATATATATATATATATATATATATATATATATATATATATATATATATATATATATATATATATATATATATATATATATATATATATATATATATAGTATATACACATTTAATATATATACAAATATATATATATATATATATATATATATATATATATATATATATATATATATACATATTATATATATATATATATATATATATATACACATATTATATATATATATAAATAATATATATATATATATATAAATAATCAGAAAAACGGAAAACGCCAATCACATAAGAAAGTTCAATAACACCATAATTCTGCGAGGCAGACAATAAAAGTTAGCATGATGCCACGTAATTATAAAATCGTGTCATTTAGTCTGGGTATTTCTTCAGTTTTTTGCTCGTTAATGAAGGTAGGCGACAGGTGGACCAACTCAGAGAAGGCAGTTAACACGTCAGTAAGCCCTGGTAATGGCCGATAATTTGTCAGGTAACATTAAAGAGAGCGGAAGCGAATTAGTGACCGGCCCGGCCAGGTAACTGCGGCTCTCAGGTGCAGACGGTAGCGGGATATCCACTCGCACAAGAGGAGAAAGACAGAGCCAGTGAGAGAAAGAGGGAGACAGTGAGAGAAAGAGGGAGCCAGTCAGAGAGAAAAACAGACAGTGAGAGAAAGTGGGAACCAGAGAGAGAGAGAGAGAGAGAGAGAGAGAGAGAGAGACCAGTCAGAGAAAGAGAGAGTTAGTGAGTGAAAAACGAGCTAGTGAGAGAAAAAGAGCCAGTGAGAGAAAAAGAGCCAAAGAAAGAAAGAGGGAGCCGGTGAGAGAAAAAGAGAGCCAGTGAGAGAGAGAGAGTCAGTGAGAGAAAGAGAGTCAGTGAGAAAAAGAGCCAGTGAGAGAAAGAGAGTCAGTGAGAAAAAGAGCCAGTGAGAGAAAGAGAGTGTCAGTGAGAAAAAGAAGCCAGTGAGAGAAAGAGAGCCAGTGAGAGAAAAGAGAACTAGTCACAGAAAGAGCCACAGAGAAAAAAGAGCAACTGAGAGAAAAAAGAGCAAGTGAGAGAAAAAGAGTCAGTGAGAGAAAGAGTGAGTCAGTCAGAGAAAGAGGGAGTCAGAGAAAGAGGGAGTCAGAGAAAGAGGGAGTCAGTGAGAGAAAAAGAGAAATAGTGAGAGGAAGAGAGATCCAGTGAGAGAGAAAAACAGCCAGTGAGAGAAAGAGGAAGCCAGTGAGAGAAAAAGGGAGCCAGTGACAGAAAAAGGGAGCCAGTGAGAGAAAATAAGAACCAGTGAGAGAAAGAGGGAGCCAGTCAGAAAAAGAGAACGTCTGAAAAAAGAAAAAGCCAGAGACTAAAAGAGCCAGTAAGAGAAGAGGGAGCCTGTGAGAGAAAAAGGGAGCCAGTGAGAAAAAGGGAGCCAGTGAGAAAAAGAGGGAGCCAGTGAGAGAAAGACGGAGACAGTGAGAGAAAGGGGGAGCCAGCGAGAGAAAAAGAGAGCCAGTGAGAGAAAAAGAGGCAGTGAAAGAGGGAGCCAGTGAAAGAGAGCCTGTGAAAGACAGAGGGAGCCAGTGAGAGAAAGAGAGCACCAGAGAAAAACAGCCAGTGAGAGAAAAAGTCAATGAGAGAGAGCCAATGAGAGAAAAAGATAAATAGTTATGGAAAGAGAGTCAGTAAGAGAGAAAAAGAGCCAAAGAGAGAAAGACAGCGCCAGTGAGAAAAAGAGCCAGTGAGAGAAAAAGAGCCAGTGAGAGAAAATGAGAGCCAGTGAGAGAAAATAAGAGCCAGTGAGAGAGAGCCTGTGAGAGAAATCGGGAGCAATCAAGAGAAAGAGAGAGCCAGTGAGAGAAAGAGAGAACTAGTGAGAGAAAGAGGGAGCCAGTGAGAGAACGAGGGAGCCAGTGAGAGAAAGAATGAACCAGTGAGAGAAAAAGAGTACCAGTCAGAGAAAGAGAGAGCCAGTGAGAGAAAGAGAGAACTAGTGAGAGAAAGAGAGAGCCAGTGAGAGAAAGAGAGAACTAGTGAGAGAGAGAGAGAACTAGTGAGAGAAAGAGGGAGCCAGTGAGAGAACGGGGAGCCAGTGAGAGAACGGGGAGCCACTGAGAGAAAGAATGAACCAGTGAGAGAAAAGAGAACCAGTCAGAGAAAGAGACAGCCAGAGACAAAAGGAGCCAGTGAGAGAGAAGAGATAGCCAGTGAGAGAAAGAAAGGAGCTAGTGAGAGAAAGAGGGAACCAGTGAGAGAAAGAAAGGAGCTAGTGAGAGAAAGAGGGAACCAGTGAGAAAGAGAGCCAGTCAGAGAAAAAGGTAACCAGTGAAAGAAAGAGGGAGCCAGTGAGAGAAAGAGAGAGCCAGTGAGGGAAAGAGGGTGCCAGTGAGAGAAAAAGAGCCAGTGGGACAAAGAGAGTCAGTGAGAGAAAAAAGTACTAGTCAGAGAAAGAGGGAGCCAGTGACAGAAAGAGAGCCAGTGAGAGAAAAAGAGCCAGTGAAAGAAAAAGTCAGTGAGAGAAAGAGAGTCAGTGAGAGAAAGGGAAAGCCGGAGAAAGAAAAAGAGCCAGTGAGAGAAAGAGAGAGCCTGTGAGAGAAAGAGGGAGCCAAAGAAAGAGAGCCTGTGAGAGAAAAAAAGAGCCTGTGAAAGATAGAGGGAGCCAGTGAGAGAAAGGAGGAGCCAGTGAGAAAGCGAGAGAAAGAGAGAGCCAGTGAGAGAGAGACTCAGTGGGAGAAAGAGAGAGTCAGTGAGAAAGAGAGAGTCAGTGAGAGAAAGAGAGAGCCATTGGGAGAAAGAGAGTGTTAGTGGGAGAGAGAGAGAGCCAATGAGAGAAAAAGAGCGCCAGTGAGAGAAAAAGAGCCAGTGAGAGAAAGAAATATTTACCTTTCGTACCGCATATGAAAGGTGGCAGACCAAATATAATATGGAATAATTACGCGCATCAACTGTATACAGGCGGCAGGTAAATTTTTTTAAAGTTTGACTCAAACTTATTCCAGCACGGTCTCTTGCTCTTTGAGCTGCCTGTGGACATGCAAACTAAAGCGTGCTTAGTAAGAGAGAGAGAGAGAGAGAGAGAGAGAGAGAGAGAGAGAGAATCTACTCACTGCCAGGGGTACATTTTTTTAAGTTTGGTTAAAAAATGATCTTAGCACGGGCTCTTGCTCTTTGAGCTGCCCGTGGGCATGCCAATTAAAGCGTGCTTAGTAAGAGAGAGAGAGAGAGAGAGAGAGAGAGAGAGAGAGAGAGAGAGAGAGAGAGAGAGAATCTACTCACTGCCAGGGGTACATTTTTTTAAGTTTGGTTAAAAAATGATCTTAGCACGGGCTCTTGCTCTTTGAGCTGCCCGTGGGCATGCCAATTAAAGCGTGCTTAGTAAGAGAGAGAGAGAGAGAGAGAGAGAGAGAGAGAGAGAGAGAGAGAGAGAGAGAGACATCTACTGCCAGAAGTTCGCCGGGTGTTGGAGATAATTCATCCACCTATAATAAGCAGTAGCCCTGACGGTACTTTAACAGCAGAGATAAAAAAAAAAAAGGGTGGCATAAAAAAATGAAGGAAGCAGGCACCAGAAACCGGTGGAAAATAGTTTTGGTCGTCCACAGGCCGACGCCGCCAGACCGCATAGCCTATATGGCCTATATTCTCTCTCTCTCTCTCTCTCTCTCTCTCTCTCTCTCTCTCTCTCTCTCTCTCTCTCTTTCAACAAGCAAGATCACTTTTATTTGCATGTACACAAGCAAAATATTCCACCGATAAGACAATAAGAACGATTGTTTAAAGAAAAATGAGTTAAACAAATCAAGAAGCTATTTTGAGAGACAAATAATATAATGTTCAACAATGGTCGGTCTTATGCAAGAGAATGCTCCTCGAGTGATAGTTTCAAACTGCATCATATTAGAAATTTCCTTTATGTATTCTTCAAGGCTGAAAAAGAGAAAACTTTTTTTGATAAAAACATATGGCCTCAGGGAGAGAGACATAATAATAAATGCATAATAACGCTCTTTGAAAACGTAATATTGGATTGAACTTAATTAATAGTTAGGACACAGACACTACGATAAGCAGGAGTTCACACCGCCATAGTTAGAAGGGTACCTGGAATGGCCATGTGCAAACTAAATAAAGGTATTGCTTTGCACGCATTCGAAAAAACACTGCCAAACCTATAATTATTCACGTTCTCATTTGTCCACCATTTACGACTAATTACGTGAAAAAGATACGTTGAGAAAAATAAATTTAATATGAATTGTTGACCCAGATAAACAGATGAACTTTTAGAGCTTACTCCCAAATATGTCTCAGAAGCCTACAAGAACCTATCTTGAGAGAGAGAGAGAGAGAGAGAGAGAGAGAGAGAGAGAGAGAGAGAGAGAGAGAGAGAGAGAGAATTTTTAAAGCTTACCCCCAGAAAAAGACTCGGAGAAGCCTATAAGAACCTGCAAAGAGAGAGAGAGAGAGAGAGTTTTATTACATATGCTCAAGCCTAATACTTGCAAAAACAAAAGCGAATGTACAGCACACATTCCCATAATAGAAAAAAAACGCAAACATGCACAAAAAACACGCAATGCTCCTTACCACCACCACCCCTGCAAGAAAGACATCGAACACCCGACGCACCACCGGGCGACCGTGCATCAAAATACCAAAGATAAGTAGCACCAATACCCTTTGCCCAAATAATCTGCAGTAGCACTCTCCGTCTGGTTATAAGGTGTGCTTAGAAGTGTGCTAGAATGGAAAGGGGGTGGAGGGAGGGTTAAGGGGGAGGGGAGTTGGTGGATAAAGGCTGGAAGGCTTGGGAGAGGGAGAGGGAGAGGGAGAGGGAGATTTTAAGAGACGCAGGATTATACGTCCTCAATGAAAACTGGTTGCGAGTGGGAGACTACGGAGCTGGGGTTATAGTAATAGTAGTAATACTAGTAAAAGTAGTAGTAGTAATAGTAGTAGGGAGGAACATGGTAAAGGTAAGAATATCAGTAGTCCCTGATAAACACCCTCCTCCTTAATATTCTACGAAATACCACAAGTAGAACGAAGAAATAAGGAATAAAGAAGAGTAAACTGATGTCAAGAAAAAATGAAAGACAGACAGAGAGAGACAGGGATGGGGAGGGAAGGGCGGGTGGGTCTGCTACCCGGGGGGTGGTTAGCCGGCCACACCTGTAAGCGCACCTGGCCACAAACCCGGAACTTAATTTTGGTATGCTGGAGATAAGCAGCGGCCGACGACAGCGCACCTGCTACGAGGTCAAATCTCTGCAACGGGAGGCAAGGGGATGTGCCCTGCTCAGGTCATGCTTTAAGCTCACCATGTGCATTTGAGAGAGAGAGAGAGAGAGAGAGAGAGAGAGAGAGAGAGAGAGAGAGAGAGAGAGAGAGAGAGAGAGAATTGGATTTGAGAAGTTTACTGTACTCAATATCACATGCAAAATAACTGCAATAGGTCACAAATGGCTCACCTCATCCCCAGAGAGAGAGAGAGAGAGAGAGAGAGAGAGAGAGAGAGAGAGAGAGAGAGAGAGAGCATGCAATGCTACGCTTTTAACAAACATTTTACTGAATGTGACAAATCGCACTCCGCACCAAAGCTCTTTTTACCCACAAAAGGATAAGTTCATTTATTAGTTTTCCTACAGAAGAGTTGTTCGGATTCAATTAGCTCTATATAAAAAATGCACTCTGAACACCATAAATGAATTCGATATTATCCTTAATCAGACGTGTGATGTAAACAACACCACCAACACCAAATGACATTAAAAAAATATGAGAAAGGAAAGTATTCCAAATAAAGGATTTTTTAAATCCGCAAAATACATCTTTACAAAATATGAGAACTGCAATGACAGCAGAGCTTCTTACAGCTGCATCTAAAACCATTAGTAACATATGTACGCAACAAAATAATAATATCCTAAAATATCCAACAAAATAAAAAAATAAAGACTAAGTTGAAAAAGATAAACAAAATGGCAAAAGTGACAACTGCCGAAAGCAAAACAAATTACTAGCGAGAATGACAAATCCTGAATAAATATATAAAGAAAAAATAACCGAAAATATCCAAATGCAATAAAAGTCGTTGCCAAAACATTCGGTGATGGGGAGGTTGTACTATTGTTCCTATGAGAGAGAGAGAGAGAGAGAGAGAGAGAGAGAGAGAGAGAGAGAGAGAGAGAGAGAGAGAGAGAGAGAGAGAGAGAGAGTTGATTTGACAAGACTGTTGTGCTCAATATCACATACAAAATGTCTTCAATAGAACACAAATGGCGCACCCCCAACGAGAGAGAGAGAGAGAGAGAGAGAGAGAGAGAGAGAGAGAGAGAGAGAGAGAGCAGAGGGCCAATGAACTTTAGATAGACTTCAACTCGAGCCGGTAGGCTGAGGACCAATGTCTACATTGAACACATTAAAGCAAAGTGTCAATGGAGGATACAAAATCAGTCACCACAGGCAGAATTGTTGGAGAAAAACAGATTTCAACACTGTAAATCTCCCGTATAATATTGTTTGCAAAAATATAAAATTTTAAAATCGTTAACACTGACTTTTTCATTTACAGTAAACCCTTTTTCCAGTGTGAATAAACTTTCGCAGTTATAAAATTAAGAAATAAACGAAAAGAATAACTCTTGCTCCTTTTCTATCAGACACATTCATATGCTTTAACATTCTTGAAGCTCTTTTTTTCTGCAGCAAAAATTTTTAGAACAATAAAAGAACATACCTATGATACGAAAAAGTATTCTCACCACTATATGAGGGAATGCTCTTATAATTCATATTAACTGTCAAAGAGGGACAGAGATAAATTCATGTGATGAAAAAAATCACTCGTCTAGAAACAACAAAATGTCGTGGTTATATCTACGAAGTGCTGAAAGGTTTACTATCCATTTCAGAGACAGCGAGTCATCGTTCTTCTCAAATATCTTTCAACCTAAATATTTGATCGAAATGGTACTTTGACACAGTGTACAAGACACCTCCCGTTAATTTTTGGTAATACAGTGTATTATCAAATGGTGTTAGTTAAAACAAAGTTGCACGATTCAATAGGACTAATCTACGCAATCGAACGTCCGTATCCCCCGTAGACAGGAAAGGGGAGGCGGAGATGGGGAGGCCAGGAAAGTGGGTTGAGGGAGGGGTGAGGAGGGGAAGGGAGAGGGAGGGACGGGATGGGGATAAAGGACGTTCGAATGCATAGGTTGGCGATGCTTGGCAACA
>NC_089780.1:29630165-29665165 GCF_040412425.1 Macrobrachium rosenbergii | reverse complement strand
ATATATATATATATATATATATATAGTGATGATTTAAGGCAAGCATAAAGCAACAATTATGATCACTTCCAGACTTTAAGTGTTGGATCAGCCATGAACGGCTGTACAGGCACCTTCCACATCACCGTAAACTTCAGTTCCAACACAAAAGGTTAATCAGCAGCAAGTTACCGACTCCCTACAGAGACCGAACCACTCACTGCAATCCAACAGAGGCTATTGCACGCCCTATAGTTTTATGTCCTGTTCCAACACCTCTTGAAATCAACACCAAGCGGCAACCACCCTCGTCTTTCTCTTCCCTTTCCTTCTAGCATTTTCAGATTTTAACAAATTACACACTAGATAATCATCTATTTTCTGCACGCGAGCATTTCCAAGATAGATAGAATATTTAATTTAGGCCGAAGGCCAAGCGCTGGGACCTACGAGGTCATTCAGCACTGGAAGGAAAATTGAGAGCAAGAGGTTTAAAAGGAGTATTAAGAGGAAAACCTCAAAGTTGCGCTGTGAAGCAATTGTTAGAAGAGGGCGGAAAGTAAGATGAAAGAAAGAATATGAACGGAGGTACAGTACAAGATATGAAAGGGATTGCAGCTAGGGGCCGAAGAGGTGCTACAAATAACCTTAAGTAATGCCTACAGAGCACCGCGTGAGGTGCACTGACGGCACTATCCCCAATTTTTTTTTCTTACAAACAGTAATCATGACTTTCACCAGTCCTGCAGCTATCTTTTTCTATCACCAATTAACAATCATATCCAAATATAAGCCACTTCACACTCAATCCATGACCCCTTTCTATTTCTAATGCAGCTTGTATCTTATTTGTTGCATCACCAGTTAAAGAAATCAGTAAAATATTAATCATTTCTGCAAACTTGCATCCAAATCTATTATATTTTATTTAAATTCTCTCATGAATCCAAGCAAGAATATCTAAACATGTGATGAGCAGATAACACATTCCTGTTCTAAATACCCAAAATAGTCACTCTCTTGTCACCGCCACCTAACAAAAGCTGCACCGTTATTACCCTCAACACCAAAGATCTTCCAAACCGTTCATAATAAATCTTCATTACTTCTATCACCCCCTTGGCCTATATTTGGTACACTCATCTCCCTTGGCCTGTATTTGGCACACTCATCTAAGTCCAGTTACTCTTGCAGACTTGTTTCCAAATAAACTCTTGATTCACAAACTCTCTTCCTTATCTAAACTTTTACTGCTCTTCCCAATCAGTCCTTCAGTAAACTGCTGTGCTTGCACTGTACAGCAAAACTGTAAACTGCTGTGCTTGCACTGTACAGCAAAACTGTAAACTGCTGTCTTTGCACTATACAGCTAAACAGTAAACTGCTGCGCTTGCATTGTACAACTAAACAGTCAACTGCTGTGCTTGCACCGTACAACAAAACAGTAAACTGTTGTGCTTGTACTGTACAACAAAACAGAAAACTTCTGTGTTTGCACTTTACAACAAAAGAGTAAACTGCTGTGTTTACACTCTATAACAAAACTGTAAACTGCTGTGTTTGCACTGTACAGTAAACAATGCTATGCTTGTACTGTACAGCAAAACAGTAAACTACTGTGTTTACACTGTAAAACAAAACTGAACAGTTGCAAAACTAAACAGTAAACGCTGTGCTTGCACCAATAAAACAGTAAACTAACAAAACAGTAAACTGTTGTACTTGTACTGTACAACAAAACAGTAAACTTCTGTGTTTACACTCTATAACAAAACAGTAAACTGCTGTGCTTGCACTGTACAGCAAAACAGTAAACTGCTGTGTTTGCACTGTACAAAAGAACAGTAAACTGCTATGCTTGCACCACACAATAAAACAGTAAGTTGTACTTGTACTGTACAACAAAACAGTAAACTGCGGTGCTTGCACTGTACAACAAAACAGTAAACTGCTGTGCTTGCACTGTACAACAAAACAGTAAACTGCTGTGCTTGCACTGTACAACAAAACAGTAAACTGCTGTGCTTGCGCTGTACAACAGAACAGTAAACTGCTGTGCTTGCGCTGTACAACAAAACAGTAAACTGCTGTGCTTGCACTGTACAACAAAACAGTAGTTGTGCTTGTACTGTACAACAAAACAGTCAACTGTTATGTTTGTCCTGTACAGCAAAACAGTAAAATGCTGTGCTTGCTCTCTACAACAAAACAGTAAATTGCTGTGCTTGTACTATACAACAAACACTAAACTGCTGTGCTCACACTGTACAGTACAACAAAGCAGTAAACTGCTGTGCTTGCACTGCACAGCAAAACCCTGCCATATATCTTTTCATGTATGCAAAGTATTAAGCTGTCTATAATCCTTGTAATCACCTTTGTTGCCTTACATAAATGAACAAATATATATATATATATATATATATATATATATATATATATATATATATATATATATATATATATATATATATATATATATATATATATATATATATATATATATATATATATATATATATATATATATATATATATATATATATATATATATATATATATACATACATACATATATATATGCATTTCAAGTGTACAAATACCCACCGTACTGGAGGTATGGAAATATACATACATATGCATAAAAACTAATTTCATTACGAAATGTATTTACTATGAAGGAAGTGAGACTGTTTTAAGAGAAGAGAGCAAAAATGGGCAAGGATTAAAGATACTGAAGTTGAACGAGTATTTGAGAAGCGCCAAATTCAAAATGGAGTCATAAAACCAACAGGGAGTGCATATGCAGAGAACGATAGAAAAGGGTAATAACAGTAGTGTAAGTTGAGATAAGAAAATGGGAGACTGAGCAAATGAGGAAAAGAAAAAGATTGTTTGAGGTGCAGCTGCATGACAACGAATGTACTTGTAGTTTAGAAGTGAGAAAAAAAAGAAAGCACATACTTAAAATAGAGGGGTTAATCTGAACAAGTAGCTGGTGGAGAGCAGTAGTTCTTACAGGAAACAAATGTAGTGAGAATGTTTCATGAGCAAATGGATCTTTGAACAAGTAACGCAAATGGAGAGATGCTGCCTGCACATAATGCATTTTTTTTGTTGATGGAGTATTTTGAAGATTCATTAAATATGGAGGTTAGAAGACCAGCAGATCTGAATAGTACATGAAGAGAAAAGGTTAGAACAAATCTGAGAATGCTTGTGGAAGGGACTGTACAAGAAGCGAGGACAATAAAGTGATTAAAGAAAAGATTTTTGAATGAGGAAAGGTCCTAGAATAATTATAGTTCCCCGTATAAGGTAAAAAGTGACAGAAATAACCGTGAGAATCACAGGGGCATAAAATTACTTATCATACCTGATAAGACTTTCATTCGTTTTGATGGGGAAAGTAAAACATGACTCAGTTATCGATAGGGTAAGAGCAATGGAAGTTTCGACAAGGAAAGTGTGTGAATGAACTGGAGCGTGGAACGGCTGATACTTATAGAAAACACAGTCGTGATGAGGGATACTGAAGAGAAACTGTAGAAAATCCAGAACTCTGAAAGAGTCTGTAAGAAAAGAAAGCAAAAAGTGCATGTGAGCAATGGTAGCATATGGTTACAGAAGTGAATAGAAGCCAAGATGACTGGTGTAATGAAGGTTGACTTGGGTGGTGGGAGAACGGGAAACAGTAGTTGTACATATATCTGAGATATAGATGTTGGTAGGATGAGAGAATTCACTGTGCAGATGAAACAAGGACGGTAGCAGCGTGAATGCAAAAGATCTGACAGATCAGGAAAGCGTAATAAACCCAAATTTCGGATATGCGATGGGATTGCTCAGCAAATTTTTGGCGGAGGCGGATGAGATGTGGATGCTAACGACAAATGACCAAAAGTGGAAGCTGCAGAGGTGAACAGTTTGTGTAGTATATGGGGATTAATGAGGAAGGGACAGATATGAAATGAGAAGTGAAGAGGTTAAGAATTGTGGAGATTAGTGGAAGCGACTGAAAAAAAAGTAAAAAATGCCCCAAAGTTTATTCGGTGCAATCGAGTTTTCCGTACAGCATATAATCAAGGCCACTGAAAATGGATCTATCTTTCGGTGGTCTCGGTATAATGCTGTACGAGCCGCGGCCCATGAAAATTTCAGCCATGGCTGGTGGTGGCCTGTCCTATCACTGCCAGACGCACGATCATGGGTAACTTTAACCTTAAATAGAATAAAAACTACTGAGGCTAGAGGGCTGCAATTTAGTATGCTTGATGATTGGAGGGTGGATGATCAACATACCAGTTTGCAGCCCTCTAGCCTCAGTAGCTTTTAAGATCTGAGGGCGGATAAAAAACTAAAACAGGCCTGTGTTCTAAGAAAGTTTTGTCATCTGGAGAGAAAGGAGTAAATTCGATAAGTGAAAAGACTATAATAATTCTGAGGTGTCTGAAAGAAGTTTGAGACTGAGACCTGGATAGTTAGAACGAGCTTCCTTTGTGGGTGTATGAAGCTCCTAATGTGGAAGTCTCCTGAACAAGGGCCTCATCCTTGATTTACCCGTAAAACTTAAGAACGCGACAGTAACCTTTGTCATGTTTTACATCGGGAACCATTCCGTTGGTTGACTTCTTGTCTGTCTACTCCCAGAATTTTACCAGAATGTCTGACAATAAATGAAACGATTTTTTTTAAATTTTGATTTTAAAAGTTTATTTAAATATATTTAGTTACTTCATTATGGGTCTGATTATATTAGCGCGAATGCATACTTAAAAATAATCTGTCTTTATGCAGAGGAACATCAACTCACGTACTTTATGCATGTATGCAACAATGCTCAAAAGTATCACACCCCTCTACAATCACGAGCCTCGAACCACAAAAAGAACAAAACAGGCGAAAGAAACGCATCTCGAGTGTTTATAAAGTGGAAGGCAAATAAAGAAAATGAGCTAATAGCTGCTGTCGGGGTTTATGGTCTTCCCATGGCCGTGTGCAAATGTTTGCAATTGAAGATAAAAATCTCAGCGCTTCAAGATGTTTTGAGATGGTTGGGTTCATTAGAGCAATTTGCCTCTTCCCTTCTGTATCTAACAGTAAACGTTTTAAATGAAAACAACCAGTAGAACTTTTTTTTTTCTTTCTGTTTTCTGGATCGAGCTCCTGTGCAGTGGTAACGGGACACACACACACGCACAATCCTTTATGAAAACAACCAGTAGAACTTTGTTTTTTCCTTTCTATTTTCTGGATTGAGCTCCTATGCAGTGATAACGGACATACACACACACACACACAATTCTTCATTCTAAATGCAATGCTTTTTCTGAATTTAGACAAGTCTACAGTTATCTGGGATGAAAAGCTCTGCTCTCCCTATCAACAGTACTAACGTTAAACAGGAGAGAGAGAGAGAGAGAGAGAGAGAGAGAGAGAGAGAGAGAGAGAGAGAGAGAGAGAGAGAGAGTCTGAATGTGACGACTGTGCTTGGTTTAAACGAATCTAGGATTTTCTGTGGTGAAAGGCTTTACTCGTGTTATCACTAGTTGTCACAATAAACAGACGAGAGAGAGAGAGAGAGAGAGAGAGAGAGAGAGAGAGAGAGAGAGAGAGAGAGAGAGAGAGAGCGCGCAAGACACACAATCTCAGCTAACCCCTATGGCAACAACATGATATCCTGCAAGTGCATGTCCGAGTAGATTACTGCTATTTCCTTAACTTGGCTCGCTTGTTTCTCATTTAAAAGAGCCTTGCAGCAGTTATGTAAAGGACTTTGTGCCTAATACTATAATTTCTAAATATGTTTGAAACTATAACCGTACTCCAACTTATATCTAGTTACAAGAATCAATCTCTCTCTCTCTCTCTCTCTCTCTCTCTCTCTCTCTCTCTCACACACACACACACAAGTCGGTTTGAATAACCGCTGTAACTTTGACAATCAAGCAAAGACATAAATTCACTCATATCTGCAAGCTAAGCAAGGCGGAAGCAAATATATAAAATAACAAAAACTTTCTCCTTATAGAAACAAACATCAGACAGTGAAAAGCGGCACTGAGCCTCGCAAAGCATATGGCTCAGTCATAACATCCCTTGAAGAAAAATGTGAACATCTATCGATACATTACTCATCATTATATTGAACCCGGATCAGAGGCAACGACCTCTGGACACTGCTGCTAAATACCGATTGCACTGAAGAAATACTTGGAAGGGAAATCAATAATCTCAGTATTAGCCTAGTAACAGAACCTGATAACTTCCCACTCAAGTAACTGAAAACATTTAAAAAGAAATTTAAACCTATTCGTACTGTATCGCTCATAGTAAGAATCCTTAAGAAATAATGACATTGCAGAACTGAAAACGACCTCCTTACGGCTAACCAAAATGGCTTTATCCAGAATATCAGAACAGTTTATCAGAATTCTAGACTCACTCAGTGAAACTGACACTGTCTACTTTGATTCTGCCAAGGTTTTCGATAACGCTAATCGATAAAAGTTCATCACTTCATACTATGTCATTAGCTCAAAAGAAAAGCACATAGGTACATCCACAGAAGCCTAGCTACATATTGTCCCCTCAAACCAAACGCTTCAGGCATCAGCTAATGGAGCACTATGCAAACCAGTAAAAGTCTTATCAGATGCTCAACAAAGAACAGTCCTCACTCCAATTCTTTTTTGCATCATGATAAGCAAAACAGACAGCAACTTGAAAAGCTCATATATCTTGATTCCGTAGTAATTCTAAAGTCTCAGTAATATCAGGTTCGCTTCTGAACTGTGAAGTTTCCAAAGAAGATGGATAACATTTTCTGTCCCGGGGAGCAGATAAGCAAAATCTTTGAATGTAAGCAAATTTCAACACAGTCTTCAGTAATAAATCAAGATATTGTACTCATTTACCTCGATCCAGATAGAAAAACTATTATGATAAACTGAAGTCAAAGATCTGGAGTCGTCATCTTGAAGAACATAACATGGTCAAGTCATGTACACAAGACCACAGCAGAATGTCGACAGCTATCATGGCTAATGATAATGCAGACATTCTCAAAAAGATTATCAGTACCACTGGCATATTATGATGTTGTCGATCAGACCAGTTGTAGACTATTGCTCAAAAGTATGGTCTCCTCATATACTAGCTAACTGGTTTTTTCTTTTTAAGTAGCATCCAATATACACACAAGCTATATAAAATATTGTACATCTACGAAATCAAGGAGGGCTTTGTTCTGAATTTACCAGCTTCCTTCAATAATCAGCACTGTACCATAATCCAGCTGAAACAGCTTGTTCTTCGGCATCAAACTCAAAGCTACTGACATTTGGAATGGTCTCTCACTGATTCAGTGCACATACCTATAAAAAAAAAAGGAGAGAGCTTCCAGGATATCCTGGCAGATCAATCAAGACGCCGCGGCACACGAACAGTAAGAGAATTCCAAACTTGTTAGTACGGGGCAAATACCGGTCATCAAACTGGGCAACCTGAGAACTACTGACTTCTGCGAAATAACTGAGCGAAGAATAGGCTAACAAGTGTTACAAGCCCACCTAAGAAGGGCCTTTCTCCTCAAGTTCAACCGAACAACTGGAAAAATTATCAACTATGCAAAACGCAGAAAAGCTTCAAAGGTGGTAAAGAAGTTCATGAGAAGAGGTAGGAATGGGGTCACTGATTAGACTGACGGCCTTTGTAATACTGTTCTATCAAGGACTGAGACAGTACAGAAGGCAGCTGAAACAAAACAATATTCCATAAATAGAGAATATTCCTTTAAGGGATGAAAAAGGCAAACTTAGGCTTCAATAAATGATACAAAGAAAAGGACTTCTGAAGTACATAGTGCACCCAAACTCTTCAATTAAATTCAGCTATCTGAACTCCATCGTCTCCACATGACATTTTTGAAATAATTTGAACAACCAAAATTACGACAGAGGGTGAGAGGTTTGACTACTTTTTCCTAAAATAATTTAAAAGCTGTACGAGTGAGGGAAGAGAAAATGGGTATAAACCATGTCTTGGAGGCACTGAACTTTTAGATATAAATTTCAATAAACTTACAAGATCAGATTTTACTGATGAAGATACAGTAGTTTGCGAAAGTGCAGCATCAACAGAGGACCAGAGGCATAGTTCAAAGCAATATGTAGGATTAAATCATTGGTACAAATAACGATTAATTAAAGAAGAAATAGAAATGAAAATGTAATGGATATAGAAGATAGAAAGAATAAAGATGAGAGAGGAGTACCATGGGGAACATCAATACAGATAGCAGAGAGGAGATATTGCGTTGTTATGAACACTTTTGTTATGAACATAGTCGTCAGATGCAGAAAATGAGTTTTTACAGAGGAGTTAAACCCTGCGCAAAAAGTTTGGCCAACAGAGGCTTTAGACTGTCAAAAATCTTTAGATGTCTCAAGGCATGATACAAGATTCCCTGGTTTGCAGGAAAGGTGACCGAAAATCAGTGAGACAAGAGAGAAGGTCCCCAGTAGATCCCAGACAGTAGCAATACTGATGGTCCAAACAAACAGAGTTCAACATGAGTGGATAAGGAAGTCAGAAATGAGTAAAGTTTTGAATCCTTTATTTTAGTAACAGCTAAACCTTTTGGAGAGATAAGCTGAAGCAGTGCATGTTTCCAAAAGGAAGAATAGCACAAGTTTTGATAATCTGGCAAAGAAGACAGCAAACAGCAGGAGCCAGTG
Organism: Macrobrachium rosenbergii; assembly: GCF_040412425.1. Taxonomy (NCBI): domain Eukaryota; kingdom Metazoa; phylum Arthropoda; class Malacostraca; order Decapoda; family Palaemonidae; genus Macrobrachium; species Macrobrachium rosenbergii. The sequence goes on along the minus strand of NC_089780.1, from coordinate 29,656,448 downwards.
TAGCTGTAAAATCTAGAAGGCATTTTGGATGAATATTTTCCAAGGCAGATGCACTGCATAACCTTTATGAGCACAGAATGCCGGGAGATCAGGAGAACTGAAAAAACCAAGAGTTCAAGAAAAATATGAGCCAAGAGCTATAGGTTCTTGTCCTATTAGCTATATATAGGCTCATCGGAACAGTGGAGATGATGAAGGCTGGATTGTGTAAGTTATCTCAATGTAAAACTAAAATTTTTCAATAAATATATTTTTTGACGTTAATAAGATTGTCTCAACACTTGTTGAGTCAATTGTTCCCCCCTAAGACCGTTAAACTTTATGCCCAATATCTATAGTTCCCCCTCGGACGTAAAATTTTATGCCCAATATCTATGGTTTTCCCCCTAGACTTCGCAGAAGTGCGAATACTGCTTTTATTTCAGTTGTTTAAAGTGAAAAAAAAGGTGTACTGACGATACCAACGTCGGACAAGGCAACTATCATTGATTCAACTTAGACTTCCTAAGCTTTTTCAATAATACTGACCGACCCTGCAACCTTCCCCTTGGCCGTTCAATAGCTTCAACATAGCCAGAATATTTCGCAATATTATTTACCGGGTGGTGTAACACTAAGAAAATTTTGACCATGAAAAGGTCTTATTTCTCTTCAACAAAGGTCAAATCTTTATAGATGCTAGGTGTCACAAGGTCTGGAACACGTATAACGAAGACATATTCCACCAACATAATTTAGCAATAAAAAAAAATAGATTATTACACTGATGTCAATCAGAATTTTTAGTCAATCAGAATTTTTAGATGCACTAAAGTCCTTGGTCGAAAAGTGTTATACCTAGCGGAACTACTCCTCTGGGGAATCTATTGGTAGCATAATCTTACCCTGCAAGAATTTCACATTAGCCTACTCTAATTCAAATAGTAAGAAATTTTGGCTGTATGAATTAAGTTTACGGAGTTTCTGATCAAGAAGCTTTTAGTCTGATTTACTTCCAAGTAGAGCCGAGAGATTTAAAAGTTATTATATGTAAGTTCCAAGCAGTCCGGCTTACACATTTGTTTACACGAATCAAAGCTAACCACAACAAGTCGAGAAAGTCATTACCTCGTGCAAAGCATCCAGTGGTTCTGCAAATAAAATCTTTTTGCAAATACATTTTTATCTATTTATTAATCTATTGATTTACTGTTTTCTGTTTTAATAAGCGAGACCTCTTCTTTCTGTATTTCTCCTTACCCCTCTTACTTCTTCCTAATGAACACCTTAATATTCTTTGGAGGCTTGGGTTTCAGGTCAATGGCCCCTGTGGGCTTATTCCATATGAGAAGGGTTCATCTTCTGAATAATAATAATAATAATAATAATAATAATAATAATAATAATAATAATAACTCCTAGTCATTTTAAAATAAAACCCCAATACAAGTAACACTGTACCGTACTTATTTCCAGTAAAAGAATACACTAAAATATGAGAAACTGAATATAAATGACTAACATTAAATCAACCACAGGTTGAGAGAGAGAGAGAGACTCGTCACATTCAAGAATCGTACATCAACATACAAACTGCGAAGCAGACAACTGAATAAAGCACTTTATAAACTAGCAGACATCTATAAACTTTCCAGACATTCAAGACTAATGAACAAAGAATCGCTAACCAGTAATGCAAAAATCATAAGTCTTAGCAGCAGTAGAAAGTCACATCACGTAAGTAGCAAATAATAAAAATTACGAACAGCATTGCGTCATATGACGAAGGCTTTCCATAACCTTTAGTCAGCTGCGATATCACTGGCTAAGAAACGCAGATTTCTGTCACAACGTATGAAAACTAATTCTCCGGAGAACTTCCCTATCTCGGCTACAGATAGAGAACCACCCTATCTCGGCTATAGTTGATTATAAGATGAGACGGTAACGGGAGAAAATAAAATCTTAACCGACTTAGAGGAATGATCTTTGAAAGAGAGTGTTTCAAACACAGCTGGCTTTAAACCCCGTTTGGCTTGTTTTCCCATCCTAGTCGTCGGGATATCTTATTATGTCCTTTGCAGCTTCCTTCGAAATTGAAATCCATCAACTTCTATAATGGTCTCTCCCATCAGTCCCTTAGCTTATTTCACTGCCTCCCCCATTGTTCTTTCTGTTTATACGAAAACAGCAATTGAGAAAAATATTGCTACCTCACGCTTTGTTTCCACTCAGGTTAATCCGATTTTTCTGTTTCTTTAACGAATTCCCTTCAGTTTAAATCTCAAGATCCTTCTGCTCTTCTAGATAAACTGTGCCAGTATCTTTAAACGTCCCTATAATCCACTCATAGTACAAAGCATTTATGCAAGCAAACCAGTTATTTTGATCTTAAGGAGTGCCCAGTTTTTGTTTCAAGATATTCAGAGGCTTTCCTCTCTAAATCCAACTCAATTCATGTAATTCACAAGCACGATATATTACGAAATTTTCACGGGAAGTAACGAAACGCTTTTGCCCAATCTCATCAGTAGCATCAAGGCAAATGCATCCAGCCATTTCCTTTCCTTGCAGATCCTTTTCACTCGAAGCACTAAAGCAACTTGAGGCTTCTGGCCCTAAATACTTCAAGAGCTCAACTGCTATCATAACACCATCTAATACTACTCGACGCCTGCAAAGTTCCCTAATTGATTTCACTCCAAAGCAATCTCTCCCTTAAAATATAATCTCAAGTGAAGCCGAGGCACGGACAAGGGATGCACGACCAAGTATGGTTAATTAAAAACGTATAATTGAATGACGTTGCAATATCTGGCAACGTACTCAGGAGACCTTAAGGAAAAAGGTGGGGAGGGAGGAGAGGGGAGGGGAAGAGCACAGCACCTAGTCGGTAGGGTGAGGGGGGGGGCGGTCCCTGCACCGCCTCGTTTACACATAAATTAGCTTCAATGAGATAATGAGACCATCTCTTTACAGCTTGGAATTAGAATGTATTCCTGACGTACGATCAAAACGAGACTTGGAGGGGGAGCAATAATGATCGTCGTAATGTCTAAATGTTAATTTAATTTTGTCTACCCTGTTGCCACACGATGCACGCGAGACTGACTTCTTTCTTCTCCTTCTGCTGCCTCTCTTTTGTAAGAGTGTCAAGTCGGTTATGGTAATCTTGTACGCTTATTTATCCTGTGTTTTGGCGATTGGGATAAACCCTGGAATTAACCTAGAAAAAGCCTAAAAACCCGTGTTCGGTGTGATATTAATCCATCATTCGTGAAGTTTAACAAATAAAAACAATTGTTGATATAAGATCTTGACATGAAATGCAAAGTTAATAGGTTATAAAAGATACACAACAAATTTACTGATATCTTTTCATAAAATACATGCAACACCAAAACTACAATAGAACAAGATAAAGCAAGAGAATAGGGAAAATAGACAAGTGAAATAATGTAAAATAAAATAATAAAATACATAAAACGATAGAATATCACATGAAACATTCACAAACTAAACTACTGAAATATGGCATCGCATCCATATAGAATAATTCAAGACCTCTTCCTTTACATCTAAACAACAAGTAGTTTTCTTGGAAAGTTGGGATGGCGTCACAATATGAAAGGTCAACGACACAGTGAATAATAATAGCCCTCAATTTTACCCTAACATTCAATTAGGTGTTCTTGAAAGCATGCAACTTGGCTTTCACCCTGACTGTGGCCACCGTCCGCCACTGCATGAATCTGGGTCGAGTTCTGCAACTAAAGTATGGGAGGGAATTCTTTTTTTTTTTTTTTGAGAGTTTGGTCGTTGAAAACGGATATGCCTTTCAAACACACACACATACACAAATAAATACAATATATATATATATATATATATATATATATATATATATATATATATATATATATATATATATATATATACATATATATATATATATATATATATATATATATATAAAAATGTGTATATATATAATTATAATGTAAAATATTTATACATATATTTTATATATTACAAGCATATGCATATCATACATATAAAATATAAATATATTATATATATATATATATATATATATATATATATATATATATGTGTGTGTGTGTGTGTGTGTGTGTGTGTACATATATACAGGTATATACATATAAATATATGTATACACGGTATATACATATATATATATACATATACATAAAACTAACCTCCTACTGATAAAGACAAATACGAATACTAAATGCTGAAAGTTTATAAAAAAAATGAAGTCCAAACAAGGGACGTGGCAGTTCAAAGCCGTGTTTATTCAACCCACCGATGAAGAAAATGTTGCTTCTCTTCTGAGAAGAGTGACCTCGCTCATCGCAGCACGAAGTCTTCACGAGTAAATCCTCAACAGCTCTCTAACGACCCCCTGCCAAAGCCTGCCATAGAACTCTCTTCAACGGACCTAATTATGGAAATTAACTTCACAAAAAAAAGAGCCTGCATTGACGACAAATATAATAGATTCATCCTTAGAGCACCTCATCTTTCACTTGTGCTGAACTATGGGCCACAATATGGCCACAATATGGCCGTCGTTAAACAGCCCACATAATCCTTATCGCCCCAAAAGCTTTTGGGGCATGGGGGTCTTCTCAATACGAACTGGATAAGGTAACAATGTACAAAAGGACTCCAAGGCTTTTCCTACATTTATTTCATCGTAATCCTGTAACTTTTAATTTCCACAATATTTTCCTTAAACGCTGGCATCTCATACCCAAACACTGGCACCTCATACCCAACTGAGGGTGAGATATTCTTTGACAGCCTCACTTATTTCCAGTTCTACATACACACACAAATACTTATTTATTTGTTTTTGTAAAGTTACTTTCAGGTCCCTTCTCCGTCCACAGACGCCACGACTAACTAGCTTATCAGCCTTGTACAAGCTGATTTACATACCAATGCTAATTACTGGTGGTTACTTGAAGGGGGATGCTAAAATGTTTGTATATATAAATAAATATATATACATACATACATACATATATATATGTATATATATAATACATATATAATTTTTATATATACTGTATATATAAATACATATATATGCATATACATGAGTAAATATAAATATATATTGTATATATATATATATATATATATATATATATATATATATATATATATATATATATATATATATATACCCTCTTGACAGGCCTTAATATAAATTAATCTTGAGGATTATTCAAGACTTTGAAAATTCAGGTTCAAGAACCAACTTGAAAGCCATGCAGATTCAGAGAAAGACCCAAATCCAGACTTAATAAAACTCAGTGAGAGAGAGAGAGAGAGAGAGAGAGAGAGAGAGAGAGAGAGAGAGAGAGAGAGAGAGAGAGAGAGAGAATCTTATTAGAAATGGGGTTCCAATATCATCATTAGTGAGTTCGAGTTATTCAATTTCCTCGTAACTAACAAGAAAATGTTTGATCTCAAATAAAAGAAAATGAACGGTTTCATTAGAACGATTAGTACGAGAGGGTTAAAATCTCATTAGAGAACAAGACATTTTTATTCACCACGCGGAGGTGACTCGTGCTTATAAGCACATGGCTGCACTAGTAGCATGAAATCAAAGAAAACGATGGTATTAGACGGTTTATAAAATCAAGGATAATAAAAAAAATATATATATACTGATAAAATCTTATATGGGTAACTACAGAAAAAATATTAACATTGACATATATAGATTATTTGTAAAATGTACATAAAATATTTGTCAACCTGAACGGTACGATAAAATTATATTTGTTTTTGGTAAAGTTAAGTCAACTTTGATTAAATTCTGATTGTAATGCTATTAAAAATGTAAAATATTGTATATTTCCTCTACTAAAAGAAAGGGTGCTTTATACAACCAGGTTTCCCTTCCATGCATTAAGGGCAGAAAGAGAACTTTGCTTACCAAAATAAGTAAGGCTATGTCTCCAACCTACTGGAATATGGGATATTAATGTTCTATTTTATGTATAAAACAGGCGTTGTAAGGACATGCGTCATGACTCAGCTGGAGCGTGAGGGAACAATTTCGCTGGAGATACAAGAAACGGCCATTATCATCACCTGAGAGGCAGACAGAGATTGTGAGTGAATAATTAAGATGAAGCTGACTTAAATGAAACCCAGTAGCCAAGTAGAAACCGATCGATTCGTACCCTGGACTATTTTCAGGCGACGCTGCATTACGTAACCCTCCTCCGTCCGCACCCTGCTGATAGACGCCGCCCTGCTCCTGCCCACCTGATGATAGCAAAGTCACAGGCTTCGAAGGTGAGGAAGGTTAAGTGGCATTATAAACCCAGAGAAAAACGGGCACCTCCTCTTTTTTCTTTTCCATGGGGAGATGAAAGCTATCATGCCCTCCTATCTGGTCTATCAGTTCACGTTCCTTACGCCATATGAGGGCGATGTACTGGGTTTTATGGATGGCACCGGGAAGGAGGAGGAGGAAGAAGAAGAAGAGGAAGGAGGAGGAGGAGGAGGAGGAGGAGGAGGAGGAGGAGGAGATCCTCTTGGGGCAGGTTCTCAGACGGGTAAAAATCGCGATTCAGATAAAAGCTCCAGATTAGCGAGTCTTCGAACTCCATGACTGTTCATTTCTGCTTATGGAAATCAGATACGAGAATTAGAGTGATTTTTCATTCAAGGTACTTCTGGGAGGAGGGGTTCTGTCCGTGATCAATGTGTAGTTTGCAAACACGCTAGTAATTATGTATAAATAAACAAAGACTCCAACTAAGATTTTTTTATTAATCTCTGAACACTGGTAGTTATTTAAATGCTGTAAACTTTTTTTCTGCATTTATCTGGAATAAATGTAGCATATTTCCCTGATTATTCCCTCTTCCTCAAATCATTTCTTTTTTATGTTTTTTAACCGAAAAGCAAAGGAAGGGAAACAACCCACTAGCCTTTTCTGCCTCAAGCTCAAGGAGACTAATTTCTAGAAGTAAACACTGTAAATGTCCTCGCCTTTGACCATAAATTCTTTCCTGTAAGTAAACAAAGTTCTCTAAAATTAATTATATATTCGATTTTATACACCACAACACAATAATCTATCGCCAAAAAATCTGACCTCAAAGCTTTCCCCCTCCCCCCCAAAAAAAAACCGCACTACAAGTAAATCCAACCCCAAGTAAATTCCTACTCCAAAAAAATCCGAAAAACACATACTTCTGCAGATCACCACTTAAATACCTTGCTACCTTAACAAAATTCACCAAGCTAAAAAAAAAAAGCCCTCCCTACTTCAACAAAATTCAAGTACATATAAATAATCTCCTTGAACAAAATCCATCTAAAATGGAAATTTTTATCTTGGTGAAAATGCAACCAAACTCTTGCTGCACATTAACAAAATTCAAACAGATCAACAAGCTCGGAACAAAACCTCAGTAACAAGCTTTTACGAGTATTTTCTTTATTTTGAAAAGAGGTTTCCAATTCTCAAGGTTGTTATTAATCATCATAAGGGCTACTGAAATGAATCATGAAAATTAGGCTATAAGGTCAAGCACTCGGGTAGAGAGCAAGACAGAAATTCAGAACATAAATAAATCGAAGTACAAGGATCTACAGGTGAGACTGGGAGAAACTCCTACGTAATAGACAGAGAGGTTGGACAGCAAAGTCGAAGAGAGATATCGGCAAAGGATGGAAGGTAAAATGCAGAAATGTGTGTGTGTGTGTGTGTGTGTGTGTGTGTGTGTGTGTGTGTGTGTGTGTGTGTGTGTGTGTAGCTAGGGGTAGAAGGACACTGCAAACACCATTTAGTAATGCCTACAGTGCGCCACGTGAAGTGAACTTGACAGCACTAATCCTTACAGGAAAGATGCCTCCTGAAGAACTAATAGTACATACTGTATATATTTTTTTTTTACCTGAGATCCATCTCTCATTTAAAACAAGGGATTCTAACTCACATAATTCTTCGCTTCATTTGAGGAGTTAAGTTAAAGTTAAGTATACCTTAGTTTTACCAGGCCACTGAACTGATTAACAGCTCTCCTAGGGCTGGCCCGAAGGATTAGACTTATTTTACGTGGCTAAGAACCAATTGGTGAGGAGAAATTCTACTAATAATTATATACACTTCTTTACCTTATTAATAGAATTTTTTTCTTTTACTAGCGCACCATGCAATTTGGCACTGTCTTCCCTATATCATATTCCTTCATTTAAAGAGATTATCCCACTATCTATAGGGAAAAATGCCATTAACTGCTCACATTCTTCAGTGTTTTAAGGAAATTCATATTAAAACGGCAACTGCCACCTATTTCTTCCATTAGTATTACTGGCATAGGTCATCAGTGTCGATAAGGATGCGGGTTGCAATGTCAGTTCAAATTCATCAATCAATCAATGATTCCACTGCCTCGTCGCGTTCGAGGGTTACAGAGAGAGGCACAAATAACCACAATCCTTTCCATTACAATGGACATCCTTCCAAGACGTTTACAATTTTTTTTTTTTTTGGGGGGGGTAAACATTATATTACAAGCAAACTAAATTGGACTGGTGAAAACCTGAGAAATTTTCCTTCCATGGAAGATTTTTCATATAAAAATCACTTATTTGATTTTATTTGATTTTACGAAATTTAAGTTGTCAAGCGAAGCACTGAGGATCTTCCGGCCTTCCAGCGCTTACGAGGAAGTTGGTGTGGTTGGATGGCAAGATAGAGGCCCAGAAAATAAAGGAGATGAAGTACGAGGATCTAAAGGTGGAACAAGGATAAAGCCGAACAGCTGCAATACCAAGTAATGAGAGGATGGACAGCAAGACGCAAGCGGGAATGGGAGTAAAGTAAAAAGCTGGTGCAGCCCAAAGAGACGCTGCAAACACCTTCGAGTACGCGGTGCACAGACGGCACTAAGCCGAGCCTACGATAACAAATATGGACTTAGATCAATAATGCTTTATTCAAACATCAAAGCAAAAGCCTATTTTTTTTACGTGAAAGCCGAGGCATTGTATCAAATATAAAAGCCAAAGATGGCTGAAACACGATGTATCCTGTTTTATCCAATAACTCCCTAATGGTAAAATGACTTGCAAATCGTTTATTCCAGAACAGATCTGGTTTTGAGGGTACTTGCAGGCATCAGATACCATCATTAATTGGGAAGGAATTAGCCAGTTTGAACCACAGAGAGAGAGAGAGAGAGAGAGAGAGAGAGAGAGAGAGAGAGAGAGAGACTAATACGCAATTCTATCTTGCGCACTGATAGTGTATCTAGCCCCCACTCGTTGTAATAGTCACCACACGTCGAACCCCAGCCTCTGATGTCAGCGTCAAAACTCGAAAGATGGACTTACATCACTGCATGAAATCATCAGCACCGAAAAGTAGCGACTGTTTTTGTGAAGTCCACTACAAGTCACAAAATGGGCCTTAAAAGATGACCAGTTAGGGAAGCAAAATCGCCACTTACAGTCAAGGCTAATCAAGTAAAAATTCTAATTGAATAAAACAAGCTGGCAACATCCCTCCCTCAATGAAGACAGGTTCTTTCCTGTCGATCACTTTTTGTGTTGGCTTGCAGCGCGCACAAGAGAGAGAGAGAGAGAGAGAGAGAGAGAGAGAGAGAGAGAGCAAGGTGGCTGACTTATCAAGGGTGGGGGGTGGGGGGAAGGAGTGATGTAAGTGGGACTTGTATTCGTGTCCGACTTGAAGAGCATACGCCGTCCTCCCTGACCTCTATGTAATTTACAAGAGGGGTGCAAAGAGGCCTCAAATGCCCTAATGAGGCATAATCAGTACGAACTGCTCTTGCAAAATAGATAACAAACACCGGTGCTACTTTGGCCCTCCGAGTTGCTAATACTTAGACAAGGTGGAAGCTCCTTGGGACGCCGTGTTTAGTACTAGTCCCTCAGAGATCTAAGTATTATATACACCCATTTCTCTATTGTGTGTGGTCGACAAATTATATTAATAAAGGATATCTTCGTGCGGCCGTCTACTTTATATTTACCATACGGTGTTTAGTACTAGCGCCTCGGAGTAGGTGACGCGTAGATAACAAACCAAAGTAGCATCCAAACACCTAACCGGTAAAACTAGATCCAAATACACCCAAAACTGGGTAATATACACGGGGCATCGAGTAGGCGGCGACAAACACGATGAACTTTACTGAAGTAAGATGAAGCAATTAGAAATTTGAAATCCTGGATCACATTTTTTAAAAGTTAAGATCGGGAAACTGGTATCCTTTGTAAACAGACCATAAGCCCGGTTGATGAGTCATTCCTTTTCCCCCTTCACTATCACATCTTGGAAATGTTATCTCTGTGTAATGAAGCAGAAAGCTTGAGGTATTATCTTTCTTTCGCGAGGCTGCAACTGATTGAGTATTGATTACAAGCCGTCTTGATTCACCCTGTATGCAGAAAGTCGTAAATGTTTAATAGACATCATGATCTATTATTTTTATTCCTTGTATCCGATAATCAGAGAGCCTTTTCTATGGGAGTCTCAAACAACCCTCACTGGTATTGCCTATGAAGAAAAGTTTTCATTTTATACAAGCTGTATATAGCAGACACCAAACCCAATTAAGCCTAATTACTATTACCCAAATATTTTGTGATCATCCTGATTAGAAACGTTAAGATAGTTTACATAAACGATGTTGCAACGTTTTCTGAAAGTGCGACTTTATTATTTTTCATTTTTGAGAGAAGCACCTCCAACTTAATTTCAGTAAATTTATTTCCGTTGCAGAACCAAACTCACAACTTAAAAGATGTTAACTGAAAAGTGATTACCACACTACTTTATTAATCTGAGACGCGAGTCTCATTTAATATCAAGGAGATTGAAAATATTACTGATGAAATCGAAATGGTGAATATCAGTAAATAACCTTTTGCATCAAATAACAGTCTCCCCCCCCCCACCCCCCACAGTATATTACTGCAGCTCAAACGAAAGCTGGATCCCGTCACTAACGAAAAGTAACTAGTAACAAGACTTGTACTTCTTTTAAACAAACTTTACATTTTGGTTACCCCAAACAGCCATCTATCCCCCGGTCCCCTTCCAGAGGAGAGAGACTCGCACCATATTCCATTTAACCAACCCAATCCGGGCCACTATAATCCATTTGAGCTGGAGTTTCGAAGATCATGATTTTGAGTCACTCCTTTAAAGGAACTGCGGGACAACAGCGAAGGAACGACGAGGAGAGAGAGAGAGAGAGAGAGAGAGAGAGAGAGAGAGAGAGTCTTCGAGGGCCGTTGCACCCAGCCAAGACAGGTTCGTCGTTCTGTCGCGATTAATAATTCTCCTCATTACCATACCAACTATCAAGAGAGGAAAGCTGTTCTAGAGCATTACTTCTTCACAAAATGTTGTGCTAACTACTGTACATTTGGACTTGTAAAGTTGTGACCTTTATCTCAGCTGTATCATTCTACAAGGAATACGCGGAGGAGTCCGTGCCTTACCAAATTCAAATGCCGCGGAACGAAACTCCCTCCAAGTCGCGAAAATAGCGCATCGTGAAAACAAGTCGCGAAGATATCTACCTTGTGAAAACAGTTGCTACACAGTAGTCTTGCCATATACTTCCGAACCAGAAGGACCTAAGTTGTGTTTTTCTACGAGCAGTTGCGAGCAAGAAGAGTGCAAACGACTACCCCCACCATTAGAAGCAGCCTCCCTTGCACACGCACACGCGCGCACACACACTGCTGTTGTTAAAAGGCCAAAAGACAAAGGTAAAACGTACGTAGAATTAATCCTGAAAAGTCTTTAATTATTTAATTTACGTAGTTACGGGCTCTTCATGCACAACTAAAAAAATCCTAAGTTAAAGCAAAGGTTTGTGTATATGCTCAACCCCTGCTCAGCATCCAGAGATGAGCCTTATCTCAAATGCGCCGATTATAAGGGCATCGCCTTTTCCCTGACCTAATCTAAACAAACTGCCCAAGTGCCCAACGATTGTGCCCAAGTTTTATAAAGGAAATGAAAGATCACTCGAACCCTTCTCCCTACTTATTAGAAACGCATCAGCATAAATTAATGCAAATGTAATTCAACAACTTCTAGTTGTGTACGTCAAAGCACACGTAAGCGTGCAGACTTACGTACACATACGCACGTCGGCCCATACGCACACACGCACCTGCAACACTTACCAACAACAAAGTTAACCTTGAACCCTGGCCGGCGGCACTGTGGGGCTGGCCATCAACCCTCCATCCACCTCCATCAACCCCTTCGGTTCCACCCCAACGTCCCCGCGCCCACACCCCAGCACAAGCTCAGGATGATCCCTAAACCCCCACCCCCCTTTTTCTTCTTCATCCTCCTCCTCCTCCTCCCCTCCCTCTTTTCCCTTCCCCTTTTTAAGCAACCCCCCCCCAAAACAACTCCTCATCCCACTCACTCTCCCAGTGTAGAGGTTTCTGTAGTTTCCACTTCAGATGAATTCATGTATTAATATAGTTAGTATATTCTATCCTGTCTAATCATCGTCCATTGGTATTTTGAAAAGAGGGTTAGTCAAAATTATAACTCAGTGTGTGTGCGTCTCTCTCTCTCTCTCTCTCTCTCTCTCTCTCTCTCTCTCTCTCTCTCTCTCTCTCTCTCTCTCTCAAAAGTTCTTAATCATTATTAGTTTTTCTCTTCCACCATTTGTCATTTCTTGCAAATCATCCCTTTATCCTTATCTGGCAACTTCCATTCCTCAATCTATCTGCCACATTTACATCCACACCACTCCTTATCACATTATTCCTCTCCAATCCCATCTCCCCTCACCCCTTCCCCCAACAAGAGAGGGTATCTCTCCCACATCCAGGCCAGGAAGGCCTCCCCAATCCCCATCCATCAAAGCCAACCAGATCCCCAACCCCTCGGCAAAGTCCGCATCACGCTGGCGTTTTAAAACTCCGGGGTAAAAAGACTCCTATTTGTTTTAGTAATGTCGCACGGATCTCTTGGAAGGAAGGGGTTACTGAAGGCCAAGGGAGACGTCCTACGCCACAACCTAAATATCTTGAAATTTTACATTTAGTTTAGTCTTGTTATGGTCGTGTATTTAAAAGCAACACGGTGAAAATGAAAATGTTACGAATTGGAAGGAATGGGTGTGGCTGGCCCAGAGGTTAGTCAGGCCAGGGAAGAAGGAAGGATCCTACTCCCAGCTAAAACTGGAGCACCAGAGCGAGAGAAAGAAAGACCCTTAGTTAACATAAGGTGATTCAGAATCGTTTCGGTACGCAATTTCTGAATGCAGTCGTCAGTAACTTACGAACCATTATTGAAAAGTAAATGTGTCAGTTCCACCAACCAAACTTAGGCCTAGCACAGTGAAAACAAAGCCTCATTAACACAAAAATAAAGGGGAGGGGTTAGCTGGTAAAATTCTTCAGAAGAGCTCACATTTAGGCCGACTCATACGTCATATTATGAAGAAGATACATCATATTATGAGCTCCCTAGGCTTAAAGAGCCCGTGCTGGAAAAAGGCCAGCATAATCTACACTGAGTCATACCATAACCAAAAAATTATGAGGAAACTGTGTCGAAAGCCCCCATTTAACTGAAAATTTACAGCCTATTGTTGTCCTTTCTGAGCCTCCTTTACCCGAACACGAACGCACGCACTAACATAAACAGACTTATGCTACAAAGTATGAGCGTGACGTAGCAGCTGAGAGAGAGAGAGAGAGAGAGAGAGAGAGAGAGAGAGAGAGAAAAGGGGGTGGGGGTAGAGCTTCACTGGTTGCCTAACGAATGAATTATAAACCCACGAACCCTGCAATCACTCTTAAGCAATCTTACGCATGCGCAAAAATTCTGGCAAGAAAAAGTAAAAATTCAAAACACTACTTGGCATACCACAAACCGAAGCAATGGTGAAAAACAAGTGTATTTAAAACCCCTTTTAATTGGTACAGTTAACAATCCGAGTATTCACGCCAACCTCAGTGTCACTTGCAATCCACACACAGAAGGCACCGACACACACGCACATAAACGCACACGGGACAATGACTCCTACAAGGTCAAGCAGAGGCCAAGAGAAGGGTTAACCCTCAGCTTGTTGCAAGGCGCCCATTGGTCTATAACCTCTGCCGCAGTGTTCGAAGCGTATTGGGAAAAGGCGTCAAGGAAACGTCGCTTTCTGTCAGAATCATCGCTCAGCCAGGATTTTCTTGTCATTATTTTTGCCGCGGATGCCTCCACTGTTGGTTCCTTTTGCTAGCATCTATTTCGGATGATTTTTTATTCTTCCTTCCTTCCCTACGTCTTCCCATTTTCTTTATCGATCTTTACTTCTCAGTGCTTTTACTCGTCCCATTTTCTAGCTACTGTTTTTTTTTTCATTAATAGTTTTATATATCCTTCCCGTTGTTTTTCATTATTAGTTTTATATATCCTTCCCGTTTTTTATTTTCATTTCTTCTTTAACACTTTATAACGTTTCTTTCCTTAGTCTTCATGCGATGTGGAGGTTCTGATAATCTTTTTGCTCCTAACATATTTTCGTACAATATTGCGTTAAAAACTATTACGAACTCAAAGACATCAAAACATGCGCTGGTAGGTACAATCCCGAGGTCCATTGAAGCATCTTCTCTTTAACACTGCATCATTTACCTTTTGGAAAGAGCCGTGCTGGCACAAGGCCTACTTAAACTTTCAACCAGCAGCAATAAAAAAAAAAGTAAAAAAATGCGCCGAAGAAACTTCGGCGCAAACGAGTTTTCTATACAGCGTATAATGCTGTATGAAACTCTCAGCCACGGCCCATGAAACTCTCAGCCGGCCGTTGTTGCGGTGCCAGACGCACGATTATGGATAACTCTAACCTGAAATAAAATAAAACCACTTAGGCTAGAGAGCTGCAATATGGTATGTTTCATGAATGGAGGGTGGATGATCAACATACAATTTGCAGCCCTCTAGCCTTGGTAGTTTTTAAGATCTGAGAGCAGACAGAAAAAGTGCGGACGGACAGACAAAGCCATCTCAATAGTTTTCTTTTACAAGAAACTAAAAGCAACATCCATTTTCCCGAAGAAAAATGTTCAAATAAAAAAAAGGAAGTACACGTTAAATTTAAGAATAAAAACGGGAAGACTGCAACCAAGTCTAATACAAATACCTCTAGTTGCATTTAGGAAATGGGAAATGCAAAAGCACGGGGAACAAAGCCGAAGAGGGGAAATAACAGGAAAAATGTTCACCTTGTTTCTAGACTTCTGTTTGTTGATATAATATAACCTCTACTAGCTGCTCAAATCCTTTGGGATTAACTCCTCCCTTGCCTAATACAAATCTGTTAAATATATCTTTACACGTGTCTTTCATTATTTTCTCAGGCATTACAGAAAATGGTTTGCAAACTAATGACAAATACTATTTACAGGTGCTCACAGTTTCTTTATATGAGAAAGTGAGGGTCATGCATATTTAAGAAGCATTAATTAAGGTGAAACGGATGCAATACTGATATAATGAAAAAAAAACTCTTGGTAACTAATTATAAAAAAAAACAGAAGCGTACGAGAGAGAGAGAGAGAGAGAGAGAGAGAGAGAGAGAGAGAGAGAGAGAGAGAGAGAATTTCACAGGTGCAGTGGTGTAACAGCAGCACTGGTCCGGTCGTAAGGTGAGTGTTTCTGGATCACTAAGGTCACAGAGATAGCAAAAACCTATCGGACCTCTGTTGATACTCCTAATTTTTAATTAACCCACTGTAGCTTGCTTTCATCCAGTTAACTAACTAAGTACACCATATGTGACGCTTTGGTGTTAGTGGTCGGTTGGACTGAAGCTTATCCTGTTTTTTTTTTTTTTTTTTTTACCTTGAAGTAAATCTATTAATAAAAATGTTTTAAATTATGTGCTGAGTATATAATGCAATTTTACCTCGTGCATAATAGACATTGTAGATTAGAGTTATTCACTCTGGTACTCATAAACTTGAGTTTTTTAAGCTGTTTGTTCATCGGTGACGTGATAAAACAGTTCTCATCTGATGTGAAACTGATAAAAAATAAAAAATAGCGGTGATAAAGTAAATGTCTGATGAAGTATGTAATTGTCTTTGGGACAGTTAAAACTAACCCACTTCAGGTTTGCACCAATTTCCCGAGGGAGGGCTGAACCTACTGCCACTTCGTCTATTATTACATTAGGCTACAAATCATTTGCATTCTTGTTACTGGCTGAACCCACTTTCAATCTCGTTTGAACAAACTGAAGAAGGACCTTCATTTTACACGTCATTCCGGTCCGGTCGATCGAACTGGTCATATTTATCTCAACTTTTTCCATTAATTCTTTAGGCTCATAACATTTATGGGGCAAGCCATGGGACTAAAAAACCTCATCCAAAGAAATACATGCTGAACACTGGAAAGGTAATTTAATATTAATATAGCGAGGCAACAACACCCGCCCGCCCGCCCACTAAATGAGAAAAAGGACTGCAAAAAATAAGTACGCATCTGGAATCAATAAGTGTACAGCGATGACTTTCATTTATTATTCCCTCTATATCTGTAAGTAGTATAACGAAATTACCCTTGGACAAGACAAATATTCAAGAAATCAAAGATTTCATCCGAACGCTCCAGTATAAACAATTGTGTAATTATTTTGCACTGATTTTTAGTATGCTTGAGTTGAGTACTAGTCCAACAAGGTTAAGAAATTTCTGTCTTTAGTAGTGTAATTACTGTATCATCATCTTGAAGGTAAAAGCAAAAAATTTCCTCAAAATGTTTGCGTAAGTTTTCAGAAATGCTCTCGAGCTATTATTATTATTATTATTATTATTATTATTATTATTATTATTATTATTATTATTATTATTGGTGTTTTTTCTTATTTATGATGCTTCAAATGTTATTTCCGCGTACAAATAATATTGATTATAACTAAGGTGAACATTTTATTATATTGTTCACCGTAATTATAATTAATATTACTTGTGCGCGGAAATAACATTTGAAGCATCATACATTAGAAAAAAGTCATAATAATAATAATAATAATAATAATAATAATAATAATAATAATAATAATAATAATAATAATAATAATAGCTCGAGAACATTTCTGAAAATTTATGCAAACATTTTGAGCAAAATTTTGCTTTTACCTTCAAGATGATACAGTAATTACACTACTAAAGACAGAAATTTCTGTGGGCTAGTACTCAACTCGAGCATACTAAAAATCATTGCAAAATAATTACATTCAGCGAGTTGACCAAGTCCAGATTGTGTCAGCCTCTCTCTCTCTCTCTCTCTCTCTCTCTCTCTCTCTCTCTCTCTCTCTCTCTCTCAGGTGGCCTAGTTTGTTCACAATGTCTGATAATCTGCCTTTGAAAGTGTTCAAATGATGCTAGGTCAACGTCCAAAGAAAAGCAAGAACAAGAATGATGAGCAGTTCCAACAATACTCCGCGTCATATTAATGACAACCAGATAATTTATTAGAATGTTTTTAAAACATTTACTCACTGAAAAACATACCCATGTTTTAGCAGCATTGTTTTTTTTTACCTTAAAATATTGGTAATTATCAGATTATTAGACATGAAAAACTACTAACCCAGGTGCACTGGGACCCAGATCAAGGTACACTGTCTTAGGCAGATGAAAAACTACTGACCCAGGTGCATTGGGACTCGGATCAAGGTACACTGTCAGAACATCTAAAAAGCCGTCCTTGTAGTGGTTGTTGGCTGCTGGACCAGAGTAGTTTTTCTTCTTTTGTTGCATAAGAGGAGGGAAGGGGACGTCCAGTGATATGATTGGCGCTTTGAAACTTGTTTCTCCCCATCAAGATTCCATTTTATTTCGAATATCGAGGCTCTTTATCTCCTTTGAAGCCATTCAAGATCAAAGCCCCGAGGAGAATGAGAATGAGAATAAAAATGGGCAGTAAGAATATAACTCCCCACTGTGGATGAAGTTGATAACTAACCTAGTCCCATGGTCAACGAACAACAGAGTGGGCTTCTGCACTGAGCGTCTCTGTTAAATGAATATAGCCTACAATTAGTGCTGGATGTGCTACGCTATTTCGCTACCGCTCGCTCTTGTTTCCAGGCAGACTGCTTGCTATGCGAGGCTTTCGTGAGATGAAGCCATTTTAGCAGCACATGAGGCCATGAACCCTGTTAAAATTCACAGCTCATCAGGGGGGGTACAAATCTTAATGTGTCTTGGTTCACATAGTAAAAAGTAACCTTTTTATTTGTTTTGTAGTTGGTGTTACTGGTGAGAGTACGGAATATGAAAAGTATGTAGCGTTGCCGTTCTTAGACCCAGGAAACATTGACATTTCAAGTACAGAAAGAGAAAGAGAGAAACATACGAGCGTTATGACCGTTGAAAGGCTATTTCATGATAACGATGTATATCTGTTTTTATTCATAATTCTTTTATAATTCGTGTAACTATCTGATAGCTTAAACAGCAAACTTCACGGAACAAAATACCCAAAAAGCACTGACTGACTGACTGACTGACTGACTGATTTTATGTATTTTATGGCATTACCTTAAGCAATGGAAAATATTGGTAAAATAAAACACATACGAAAATTAAGAAAGCAAATAACGGGCATAGAAATAACGAGTCAACTATGACGCACGACTGGCAGTTTAGTGTAGAACCGCCGCCGACTTTCTTTAATTAAAGGGCCACGCACATCCGTTAACTCTCTCTAGTTGACTGAACTGTTTAACCAGCTCAGCGGCAGAGGATAAAGACCTATCGCTGTGAAAGCGTGGTATCGTGAACCTCGACAGAATGAAGACAAAAGCTATGCTAGTGGAAGAAAGAGACAGTCAACTCGAGGGGAACTGACAATGAACAGGATCGTTTTCCCCAAATGAAATACACCTTTTGAGAAATGGTCATGTAAGACGTCTTCCTGCTATGCCTTCTGCTATGCCTCAAAAACAATAATAAACTTCGAAGAAAACAACACTGCCACTTCACATAATTTCACTTTCATTAAAAAAATCCCATAAGGCTGCAGAATTCTGAACGGTGAAAAAAATAAAATAAAATAAAAATCAAGGCTGCATTCTATAGTAACATTCGGCATTTGAATTTTCAATGTTAACCATTCTCCTGAGCAAATGCATGGTATGAAACCGTCATTCATATAATCCCACTGACAAGACAATTTAATATTCATAATGCATGTGAGGACTTAATTCAATTCACATCTGGGGAGAAAGAATAAGTGTTCCATCGTCTGCAAGCTACTGTTTCACTGATACAGACAGCAGCAGTGTGGTTTACTACATCAACGAAAACGTCAACCATACTCCGTAAGAAAAACATTTCACCGAGGATTCCTGATATCAAATGAAAAGATCCTTTGGCCATCAGGTAAATCCAATAGGATTAAAACGCTGTCAGAGTTTACCTACGTAGCCTGTTTCATAAAATACCAGAGAAGTTTCTCTGCTCAAGTCTTGATGTACAATGCTCATTCTTCTACACCCTCTTTCCTAAGAACATAGTCATCCAAAGGACCCGGCGGTTAGTTTCCTTTTATCAAAATTATTATTAAGAGCTTTCCAGCTGACGCCAAACGACCACAACATGTTCTCATTTGTTACGACAGGGAGATACGAAGAGAAGAATGAATGACGTCACGCTGCCGTTATCAATGGACGGTTTATCCCGGGGCGGTTTTATTGCAGCGACCCCGTCTGGGTCTATCTCAAATGTGTTTTGTAATGGGAGGCTTTGCCATCATTGCCAGATTAACCGGTGGTGCAGTTTTCTTCCTATACCCGAAATATAGTAAGCTTCTGCTAAATACACATATAAAGTGACCTTTATTATTATTAAAAATTGACGTAGCTTCCCAAAACTTAACGTGAAAATCACTACTAGCAGAAAAACTGACCAGTTACTAAATATCTGGCAACACGGGCAATAGCCATGTGAGAGGATCGTTTATGGATACTTAAAAAAGGTTTTCCTGAACGCTGTTTACTTAATAATAATTATTACCACGGACGACAGGACACGGCTTTTGGGTCGTTCATTCCTCTGAGCCAAATGCCCTAAAACTAGGTGATGTTTATTTATACGAGGAGGGTAATGGGCTGCGCAGTTTATTATGCAAGGGAATACCTAAATTCTTGTTTATTATTTCAATTATGTACTGCACAAATCCTCAGATGATGGCTATCTCACTGTACTGTATGTACAGTATATATGTATATGTATGTATATATATATATATATATATATATATATATATATATATATATATATATATATATATACTGTATATATATATATATATATATATATATATATATATATATATATAATATATATATATATAATATATATATATATATATATATATATATATATATGTATATATATATTATTCTACTGGTTGCTTTTTACCAGATACCTATGTAATAACCACAATGCACTCTCAACTTCTCGATTTCTTCACACTTTACAGATATGCTTGTCACTTCAAAGCTTAACATTCAAATGAAGAACTGAATGAAGATACTCTGACGTCCGTAGCAGGAGTCGAACCAGTATTCATATGTCAAGAATGAGGTTACATTACCAAGCATATTCAAAATTATAAAAAAAATTGAGAAGTTAGGAGGATATTGTAGTGATTACGATTACATTATTTTGTATACATTTGTGTGTGTTCCAAAATAGGCAGGGCGCCAGACTCGGGAGAAAAACGACTCAATATTCACTGGCGGATTCACACCAACTGCTAAATCATAAATGAAAATCATATACAGTACAAAAATAACCACATTACCCACTCATTACACCTACACAGAACACTCATCAACAACAAATCCTTCATACACTGGGTATTATTCATCTCTAACTTGCTTGAATTCTCCAGCTTCCTGAACGTCAAGGCATCTACTTTCCATAACGGCATTAACCCGGTATGTATCCTACGCATCACCTCTGAGGTGCTAGTACTAAACATGGTGGAAGCTCAATGGGATGCCGCGTTCAGTACTAGCCCCTCGGGGATCAAAGTACTGTATACACCCAATTCTATACTGTGTGGTTAACAAATTATATTAATAAACGATATCTTTGATCCCCGATGGGCTAGTACTAAACACGACGTCTCATTGAGCTTTCGCCATGTTTGTTACAAGCACCTCAGAGGTGACTGGCGGATACATACCGGGTTAATACTTTCCAATACATCATCAAATGGATATCTTTAATTGAGCTCCACTCTAGGAAACGACTCAGCAATGCCTTCATATATTCTCATTTACCCCCAGAACCTCCCTATCTACCCCTTTATCAGCTATCTTTGCATTTAACTCAATAATCACAATCACATTTTTATGGCCTTTAAATTCAACAATGCACAGATTACATCTCGGCCTACAACAGTGTCATTTACTCTCATTCTTTCCAATTCTGGCCTAAACATACTCACTATCACAACTTTTTCTCTAGCCATACTCAGTCTTACCTACGCCTTTAAGTGCTACAATCTCCAAACTCGACACTTTTCAGCCAAACCAGACAACCATCCTTTACCCTTTCCATTTCTGCACACATGCTGTAATTCTTTCACATCTGTCTTACTGGGAGGCTAAAACTCAAACAAAACAGCTATCAACAATTTTTTTTTCTCATATCTGCACCACAACCAACATAATTAGAATCCCAAGATAAATCATTCCTTGACATTGGGTTAGCACATCGTGCTTGGGGTCGATTCCTGCCACGGTAGGCGAAGGACTCCATTATTTCTGACTATGATCATATATATATATATATATATATATATATATATATATATATATATATATATATATATTATATATATAATATATATATATATATGATGAAACATAATTAACTATAATTATATATGTATATTATGTATGTCTATTATTGTGTGTGTATGAAGGGATAGATATGTTATTTTCCTGGGTACCTTGTCATATACTACAGACAGCATATCTACCCAGCTCACCTTATTCTGTTTAGTGTCGACGAGATAACCGAAATTTTATTTTCAGAATTCCGTCAACAGTTAATTACGGTTTATTTATTTTTTTTTAAATACGCTGTAATATAATTCACCTCAAATTATCCATTTTGTTGTATCACTACATACAGACAAGATATATTTTAACGGTTTCCAAAGTCGCCAATGTAAAATGTGACACTAACGATACTATTCTCCTTTAGTATACCAACAGATAAAGTGATAAATAACAAGGAACGCTTCACCTTTAATCCTCATGGGAAAGCTCTCCTCATTAATCGGTCCTCACTAAATTACAAACTTATCTACAGAGACAAGCATCTGCTAAGCCGTTCTGTGATAATCTAGTAAAGGAAAACAAACCCTCCTGACCAGCAAGTAACTGAATATGGAATTTAGGCCAAAGGCCAAGCACTGGGACCTATGAGGTCATTCAGAAATTGACAGTAAAAAGGTTTGAAAGGTGTAATAGGAGGAAAACTTCGAAGTTGCATTATGAATCAATTGTTGGGAGAGGGTGGAAAGTCAGATGGAAGAAAAAGTAAGAACGAAGGGACAGTAAAAGGAACGAACGGGGTTGCAGCTAGGGACCAAAGGGACGCTAAAATGAACCTTAAGTAGTGTGTACAGTGCACCTCATGAGGTGCACAGACGGCACTAGCCCCCTACGGGAAGCAAGTCATTATATCTTTGAACCGTAGGCTACAGGATCGATGTTTAATTCTACAGAATGATGTTTATAAGGGCTACGGCAATTTCGTCATGAGGGACTAAATCAATATTCCTAAAAAAAAAAAAAAAAAAAAAAAAAAAAAAAAAAAAACACTTTAGACGCAGTGACTAGAAATTTGGGACTGAAACTTTCGACATAAAGGGCGAGAGTAAATTACACACACACACACACACAAATACGGTTTAGACGCAACCACTACAAAAGGTTATTCTTCCTAATTTCAGGGGCCTGATTCTAACAAAAAAAAATTTGATAGCCGCATCATGAACATTTAAAGTACCACAGTAATATCACCATCAATAACAATTACTTAATTGCTGTTAGGCACTTCTTAAATTATCATTGCCATACTCACCGATAAAATATTGTATTAATCGAATCTGACAAATTTCAGAAAATATAAATGAATATAACTCACATTTCCTAAAAAGTGATTAATCACCAATAGCCTTCTCGCACTAACCTGGCGGAGAAGCCTCGCCAACCACTGTAACTGCATGGATTGCAGGGTTCGTCAATACTGTATCTATTTCGAATTTAAGCAATAACAAACATACAAAATATAGCATATCATTACAAAATCTTGATGTAATGTATAAATTTCTATTCTTTCTGCATAGTTGCTGTCACTGAAACACTTGTCATTGTATAAAAAAGAAGAAAAAAAAAGAGTGCAACTGCATGCAAAGAAAGGGGAGGTGTGCTGGTTAACGCAGCAGCCACTGTTTTGGCGGGATATGGAATCTTACACTTGTCACCTCATCAGCTGATTTCATTGACGTCAACAAATTTCTGATATTTTTCATCCCATTTGAAGGTAAATACTTACATAGCTTCATATATTTACCTATATTTAATTTCCTGAGTAATCTAACACAAAGTAAAGGTGTCTTTTTATATTTATATTTGTAATGAGCGATCGGAGAAGGAAGATCAGGTAAGCATTACCCATATATAGGTCTATTAATAATTTTCCCCAGCTCTCCAGTTCCAATCAAGTTATTAAAGGCCACACGTGTCCGTAGATGGTCGGTTAGGAATGGAAGGTTTGATCCAGTTCAACAAAGTTGGGTAAACTTTCAGAAAAGTGTTTGATATCTCCTAACAAAGTGAAAAAAAAAAACTGGTCTAAAACGAGGCATTTCCTTCCATCCGTTTTGTTTTATTTTTTGTATTTTATTTTTATCTTACTTTTTTTATCTAATGGCAATATTGAGTACCAGTACAGGATTTTATCACAGAGCTGAACAAGAGTTACTAGAGTGCTTATTCCATATGTAGTCAAACTCAGAAATCATCGCTAGAATTTAGAATGCTTGGAGATAGATGCGGTTCACAGATCGGTTAGGCTATTTACTAAAATTCCTTGGTTAAGTGGTTGAATCTGGAGGAGCCGATTGGTAGCCTCGTATGGGTCTAGTTCCAATAATTGTATAAACCAAAAAATTATATCTCTTCTTTATTTACCCTTTGTTTTATGCGACTATACATTTAAGCAATTATATTATGAGGTTTGCTTATGAATTTATGCAGTCGTAGTGTAAATGAAGCTGTAGGCTATGTGGTTAATTGCCTTCGTTTGCTAACATTCACTTTCAAATTATAACTTTAACGTTATGTCATTTTAATACATGTTTCCTGGCATATAGGAAAGATACATACATATGATTTTTCAACATATATTTCCCGATTCAGTATTATTATTACTCAATAAATACATTAAAAGCTATATAGCTTTTATATTTCCCCTTCAATTAGCTCGAAAATAGCATAAAATTTACGTAGTCCTATAGCAAACTAACTTTAGATCACCTTAAACCAAAGAGTATTGCTCTTACGATTAAACCCAAACATAGATTCAAATACAAATTAAAGATTAGTTGATCAGTAAAAATAATTATTTGTGTTGCCGCCATAACAATGGCTGTTCCATTAACCAGCACGCCTCCCCTTTCTTTGCATACAGTTGCACTCGTTTTTTTTTCTTCGTGTGTTTTTATACAATGACAAGTATTTCAGTGACAGCAACTATGCAGAAATAGAAATTTATATATTACATCAAGATTTTTGTAATGATATGCTATATTTTGTATGCTTGTTAATGATTAAATTCGAAATGGATACAATACTGACGAATCCTGCAAGCTATGCAGTTACTATGGTGGGTGGGGCTTCTCCGCCAAGTTAGTGCGAGACTATAATATCTTTACAAACGGTGTAGTATGAACATTTCTGAACTGGAAATTCGCTTCGCAAGATTTGAACGCCTTTTACTGCCACTTTAAAATATACTACACGTAACAAGCCTTAGACTAAAAGCAAACGTCATCTTTCATCATTCAAACCAACATGATGTACAGACTATGACTAGTCCTAGCATCGATTTGTTTTTATATAATTATCAAGACGATTGCCCAAGGTGCCTCACTAACAGGTCTGCCAATGTAAGCTACCTTGTGTAAAAATGTTAGGGACGCCTTCTTGAAAATACTGGACCTCATGCCATATTCGAGACCACGGGTTTTCCGGGATATTTTTTTTTTTACCGTGTATTAACAATACTGTCTTCCCAGAGGAAGATAAACATAGGACAATAAAAGAAAAAATGGTTCCATTCCGGAGTCGATACCCTGTAGTAGTCACAAAACCGACTAACAAACCTTGAGCAGTACAAAGGACGCGTGCTTGTCGAGTGACTCGACTGAATGACTAGATTTGCTGGCCATATGCCAGCACGGGAGACGACTCGAGTCTGTCCCTCCTTAGGAATAAAAGTGGTTCTAGGTTTCGAACTCAAGTCACTTGTCACGTATTGTCATCTGTATTAAAAAGCTACACTTACACATGGTTATTTTTCCTTTAATTTGCCACTGGTGCACTACGAGTTAAGTTAAAAGCAGACAACAATGGAAATGTTGGGTAATTTCGCGAAATGGACAGCGTTGAAAACCATACGACCTGCAGTGACATCACATAGGTTATGAGATAAATGCTACTAGCCTAGGGTCTTTCAAAATAACAACCTGTTCAAGTTTTCCTACACCACATGAGCGCATTTCAGCTGATTTAACATATATAAAACAACAGTAGGTACCAGCAGAAGAAAGGATATATAATGACAAAGTGGCGATTGGATATGGCGGCTGAAACGTTTTTGGTTTTACTTCAGGCTCCTGTTTACAATTAGGTCTACGACCAAAATGCTGAATTTTGGCAAGATTTTTTGCGCTAGCGACAATAACTCCCTACTTCATTCTACAGATTTTTTTAACTTTTACTACAGCTCAACCAATAGGCCTACAGAACTTTGGATGTTTCCGACAGTATATCGTATTTAAATGCACACGCCACTCTTGGCTGCCTACTTGAACCACCTACTTTACCTACCTCCCATACAAGCGTAGATTAATCATCTGCTCTTTCAAAACTGCCTTGCATGGTTTCCTTGTTCGTTTGTTTTTGTAAATAACCGACG
>NC_089780.1:29552665-29625165 GCF_040412425.1 Macrobrachium rosenbergii | reverse complement strand
AGAGGGGTCTCTAATTTCAAAACACCCTGTATACAATATATATATATATATATATATATATATATATATATATATATATATATATATATATATATATACAGTATATATATATATATATATATATATATATATATATATATATATATATATATCTAATGGAGTATTTATATATATATATATACAAATATATATATATATATATATATATCCAGTTTAATATATATATATATATATATATATATATATATATATATATAAATATATATATATATATATATATATATATATATATAGAGAGAGAGAGAGAGAGAGAGAGAGAGAGAGAGAGAGAGAGAGAGAGAGATAGGCAGACAGACAGACAGAGAAAGGGAGACAGACAGATGGACAGACAGAGAGAGAGAGAGAAGAGAATATACCAGAAAAATTAAAGGACATGATAAACTTTATCATATAAAAAGTGAAACAGTTCAAGATTGCATCTTCCCCAGCCTGCCTGGCAGGATACCTGCCTTCCTCCGAGGAAGCAGACTCTAGGTCGGACCCTTCCCTTCAAGGCTGCCCTCAAGAGACTGGCAAGCCTTGGGGGTCTTTGGGCCTCATCCTTGAAGTTATTGAGCACTCTCCAGGCCTGCTTCCCAAGCATGGCAGGATACCTGCCTTCCTCCGAGGAAGCAGCCTCTGGGTCAGACCCTTCCCTTCAAGGCTGCCATAAAGAGACTGGCGAGCCTTGCAGGATTTTGGGCCTCATCCTTGAAGTTCTTGGGCTCTCTCCAGGCCCGATTCTTCAGCCTGGCAGGATACCTGCCTTCCTCTGAGGAAGCAGCCGCTGGGTTGGACCCTTCCCTTCAAGGCTGCCTTCAAGAGACTGGAGAGCCTTGGGGGCTTTTGGGCCTCATCCTTGAAGTTCTTGGGCACTCCCCAGGCCCGCTTCCCAGCCTGGCAGGATACCTGCCTTCCTCTGAGGAAGCAGTCTCTGGATCAGACCCTTCCCTTCAAGGCTGCCCTCAAAAGACTATCAAGCCTTGGGGGCTTTTGACCCCCCATCCTTGAAGTTCTTAGGCCTTCTCCATGCCCACTTCCCCAGCCTGGCAGGTTATCTGCCTTCCTCCGAGGAAGCAGTCTCTGGGTGGGACCCTTCCCTTCAAGGCTGCCCTCAAGACACTGGCGAGCCTTGGGGCTTTTTGAGCCTCTTCCTTGAAGTTTTTGGGCCCAATCCAGGCCTGCTTCAACAGCCTGGTAGGATACCTGCCTTCCTACGAGGAAGCAGCTTCTGGGTTGGACCCTTCCTTCAAAGCTGCCCTCAAAAGACTGGTGAGCCTTGGGGGCTTTTGGAGCCCATCCTTGAGGGGCTTGGGCCCTCTCCAGGCCCACTTCCCCAGCCTGGCAGGATAAATGCCTTCCTCTGAGGAATTAGCCTCTGGGTCAGACCCTTCCCTTCACCATACTCTTTGCTTTCTCTTACCCAACTTTTCAGATATGGCACTTGCTCTCTCTGAAGGCTTCCAGACCATTTGAAGCATCTCGAAGATTGTTCCTGGAGACTTTGGAGTTCAGCACATGCACAAATTCCATTTCTCTTGTTCTTCAAGGAGCTGGAGACAGAAGGATTCCAAAATGTCTTCAAGGAAAATTCCAAGGGATTTATATAATTTTACATAGCTTTAACCATTACTTAGAGTTATTTTTCTGACACATATGCAGTTTCTTCACTATAACAAGTTGTCTTGTATAATCTTATGGGATTCCCTCTTACTGATATATATAGATATTTCCTGACGACAGAGAAAAGACTTTTGGGTATTCTGGAAGATGTCTTCACGACTCCAGCATCCTTTGAAGCAGTCTTCAGCTCCTAAAGCATTCCTGGAGAATCCAGTGGGCATTTCCAAAGGCTTTAGTGCCTGGAGACCTTCTTGAAACCTTAGGAAGCCCCAGAAGCCTCCGGAATTCATCTCCAAGAACGTAGGCTTATTCATCTCCAAAAACGTGGGCCTCCAGCTTTCCCAGAAACCTTCAGAATTCCCAGATTCCCCGAGAATGACAAGAATGATCCGGACAAGATCCACTTGGAACATAGAGGGCATATACCTAGAGTTATGATCTCTATACCTTGCAGCCATCTTTAAAGGTCTGGTAACCTGCAAATTGAACAGGGTGTTTGTGTGATTGTGAATTTTTTTTATTGTTAATGTTTAATGAGTAAGTGTTTAGCAAATGTTTAGTGTTTAGTGAGTAAGGGTTTAGTGAATGTTTAGTTTAGGGTTCAGTGAATGTTTTGTGAATGTTAGTGAATCTTTGGTTTGTAAGTATTCAGTGAATGTTTAGTGAGTGTTTAGGGTTTAGTGAATGTTTTGTGAATGTTAGTGAATGTTTAGTGTGTAAGTATTCAGTGAATGTTTAGCCAGTGTTTAGTGAATGTCTTGTGAACGTTAGTGTTTAATGAATGTTTAACGTGTAAGTATTCCATGAACATTTAGTGAGTGTTTAAGGTTATAGTGAATGTTTAGTGTGCAAGTGTTATTGAGTGTTTAGGGTTTAGTGCATGTTAGTGTTTATTTAAAGTTTAGTGTGTAAGTATTCAGTGAATGTTTAGTGTGTAAGTATTCAGTGAATGTTTAGAGAATGTTCAGGGTTTAGTTAATGTTTTGTGAATGTTAGTGTTTAGTGAATGTTTAGTGTGTAAGCATTCAGTGAATGTTTAGCGAGTATTTAGGGTTTAGTGAATGTTTAGCGTGTTTTTAGTGAGTGCTTAGGGTTTAGTGAATATTTAGTGAATGTTAGGAAACAGCCTCTAGGTCGGACCCTTCCCTTAAGAGACTGCAAGCCTTGGGGGCTTTTGGGTCTCATCCTTGAAGTTCTTGGGCACTCTCCAGTCCCTCTTCCCAACCTGGCAGGATACCTGCCTTCCTCCAAGGAAGCAGCCTTTGGGTCGGACCCTTCCCTTCAAGGCTGCCCTCAAGAAACTGGCAAGCCTTGGGGGCTTTTGGGCCTCATCCTTGAAGTTCTTGGGCACTCACCTGGCCCGTTTCTCAGCCAGGCAGGGGTACCTGCATTTCTCTGAGGAAGCAGCCTCTGGGTCGGACCCTTCCTTTCAAGGTTGCCCTCGAGACACTGGCGAGCCTTTGGGACTTTTTGGTCCCATCCTTGAAGTTCTTGGGCCCTCAAAAGACTGGCGAGCCTGGGGGCTTTTGGAGCCCATTCTTGAGTGGCTTGGGCCCTCTCCAGGCCTACTTCCCCAGCCTGGAAGGATACCTATCTTCCTCAAAGGAAGCAGCCTCTGGGTCGGACCCTTCCCTTCACCAAACTCCTTATCTTCTCTTACCCAACCCTTCAAAAGTGACACTTGCTCTCTTTGAAGGCTTCAAGATGATTTGAAGCATCTCAGAGATTGTTCCTGGAGACTTTGGAGTTTGGCGCATGCCCTAATTCCATTTCTCTTGTTCTTCAAGGAGCTGGAGACTGAAGGTTCCAAAATGTATTCAAGGAAAATTCCAAGGGTTTTAGATCATTTTAACATTGTGGTAACCATTACTTAGAGTTATTTTTCTGACACATATGCGGTTTCTTTACTTTGACGAGTTGTCGTCTATAATCTTATGGTATTCCCTCTTACTGATATATATATAGATATCTCCTGACGACGAGAGAAGACATTTGGGTATTCTTGAAGATGTTTTCACGACTCCAGGATCCTTTGAGGCAGTCTTTAGCTCCTGAAGCATTCCTGGAGAATCCAATGGGCATTTCCGAAGGCTTCAGTACCTTGAGATTGCATTGAAGACTTAGGAAGCCCCCAGAAGCCTCTGGAATTAATCTCCAAGAACGTAGGCTTATTCATTTCCAAAAACGTGGGCTTCCCCCAAAGAAATTTTCAAAGCCTTTCGCCTCTGATTTCTTCTCCATAAAACTCTGTTCTTAAGTATTGAGCTAGAAATCTAAAGGCTTCAAGACAATCCCCAGGCTCTGTAGCTGGAGATTGTCTTGAAGCCTTCGGAAGCCCCAGAAGCCCCCGGAATTCCGAGAAACCTTCAGAATTCCAGATTCCCTATTGTCACCCCCAGGATGACAAGAATGATCCGGGCAAGATCCACTTGGAACATAGAGAGTATATACCTGGAGTTGAGATCTCTATACCAGCACTACGTAGTTCGGAGGTCTTCCACTAAGTCTGCGCTGCAAAGCCTTGCAGCCATCTTTAAAGGTCTGGTAACCCACAAATTTAACAGGGGCTTAGTGCAATTGTGAATTTTTATTATCGTTAATGTTTAATGATTAAGTGTTTAGCGTGTGCTTAGTGTTTAGTGGGTAAGAGTTTAGTGAATGTTTATGGGTAAGTGTTTAGTGAATGTTAGTTAGGGTATAGTGAATGTTTTGTGAATGTTTGGTGTGTAAGTATTCAATGAATGTTTAGTGAGTGTTTAGGGTTTAGTGAATGTTTAGTGTGTACGTGTTTAATGAGTGTTTAGGGTTTAGTGAAGGTTTATTGCATGTTAGTGTTTATTGAATGTTAATGTGTAAGTATTCAGTGAATGTTTAGTGAGTGTTGGGTTTAGTTAATGTTTTGTGAATGTTAGCGTTTAGTGAATGTTTAGTGTATTAGCATTCAGTGAATGCTTAGCGAGTATTTAGGGTTTAGTAACTGTTTAGTGTGTTTCTAGTGAGTGCATAGTGTTTAGTGAATGTTTAGTGAATGTTAGTGTGTAGTCAATATTTAGTGTGTAAGTGTTCAGTGAATATTTAGCGTGTAAGTAATCAGTGAATGTTTAGTAGTGTTTAGTGAGTGTTGTTTAGTAAGTGTTTAATGAGTGATTGGTGAATGTTCATTGACTGATAGTGTTTAATGAGTTTTTAAGGATTTAATGAGCATTTAGGGTTTAATGAGTATTTAGTGTTTAATAAGTTTACTATTTAGTGATTGTTTTGTGTATATTGAGTGCTTAGTGAATGTTTAGTATATAGTGAGTACTTAGTGAATGTTTAGTGTACAGTGAGTGCTTAGTGAATGCTTAGCGAGTGTTTAGCGTTTAATGAATGTTTAGAATTAAGTGAGTGTTTAGTGAACGTTTACTGACTGTTTGAGGTACAGTGAGTATTTAGCTAGTATTTAGTGTTTTATGAGTGTTTAGTGTATAGTGAGTGCCTCGTCAGTGTTGAGTGTTAATTTTATTGTGTGAGTGTATAATAAATGTGAGTGTGTAGTGAGTATGAGTGTGTAGTAAGTGTGTGTGTGTGTTTAGTGAGTGTGAGTGCACAGTAAGTGTGAGTGTTTATGAGTGTAAGTGTACTGTGAAGGTTAGTGTTTAGTGATTGTACATTACTGTTTAGTTAGTGTTTAGGGACTGTGGACAAAGAAAGTCCTGTAATATACAGGAACCATTTATGCTAAACACTGCTTAGATCCAAGAGCAGATGCTTAGGCCTTGACCACAATGGTTGGAATGCTTAGGCCAACCTGTTTTTATAAAGTAATTTTTCTCCATGAAATTGAGTCAAGTAAAATAATAATAATAATGATAATAATAAAAATGATAAAATTAATTGTAAAATGGCTGCATTTTGCGAATTGATTTTATACTGAATTTTCTCAATTTTTCTAATAATTCGCTTTTCCTGCACATCAATATTAGTCAATAATTGTCCAATGTTCATATTTTGATGGGTGAAACAGCGTATTTCTTAAAGATGAAGTTCTTTATTCTAAAGCATTACAGCAGGGATGTACGTATATCCGTAGATTTTCCTGATGGTATTTTCGGTGGCATTTCTTCTTTTTTCTTTTACTGACGTCTGTCTGGTATTTTCAGTACTTTTTCTGTCGACATGTTTCGACCAGCTCGATGGTCATCTTTTCCATCGAGCTGGTCGAAACATGTCGACAGAAAAAGTACTGAAAATACCAGACAGACATCAGAAAGAGAAAAAAGAACTACCACCGAAAATACCATCAGGAAAATCTACGGATTTACATCCCTGCTGTAATGCTTTAGAATAAAGAATTTCATCTGTAAGAAATACGCTGTTTCATCCATCAAAATATGAACATTGGACAATTATTGACTGATATTAATGTGCAGGAAAAGCAAATTATTAGAAGAATTGAGAAAACTCGGTATAAAACCAATTCGCAAACTGCAGCCATTTTATTCAACAAAACTTGCCTCAAAGAGGGTCTCCTTCCTTCGATTATTATCAATAGTAATAATAATAATAATGTAATAATGATAGTAAAAAAGATAAAAATAACAATAATAAAAATAATAATAGTAATAAAGCATAGTACTATGAGCTGGACCGAGACCTTTCAATATGGCCGCCCGAGGTCACATTCTCTGCCGCGAGATCGCCACTCCTGTGATGGACGCTTTATGTGTACCAGCGACCGTCTTTTTTTTGAACCCACTCGTTGCTAGGAAAACAGGTTAATCTTGATAATATATATATATATATATATATATATATATATATATATATATATATATATATATATATATATATATATATATATATATATATATATGTGTGTGTGTGTGTGTGTGTGAGTGTGTGTGTGTGTGTGTGTGAAACAACGTGTGCATTAACCAGTTCAAGAACCTCTTTGAAAATATAAAGGAACCGTTTGACCACGTCATTTAACGAGTTTTAGCTCTCTTACTTTCTTCTTTTATGGCAAAAGTAATTAAATATATGTGCAATAGTGTCCACATAAGAATGGCATAAACGATAAAGCTGTAATCTTATCGTTTAACAACAAATTAACAGGATTCGAAAATTTTCGAAGCAATTTTTCGAACTTTAGTCCGAAACTCCAGTTGCAAACACGTGTTTTATAATAATCACCAGTATCATCAATCATCAGTGTTGCCAATTTAGCTGTTTTTGCGTTAGATTTGGCGCTCTTTTAATTATTTCGGCGCCCAAGAATTTTCGTTTGACGCTGGTGCCTTTTTCAGCGCTTTTTAAGGAAAGAGGATTCTACTTTAAATAGTATTCTTGCCATTAAATATGGATTGAAGAGGCGCGGGCAATGTTGCTATCAATGTGAGCTTCCAAGTGATTTTGTCAAGAAAATTCGAAGTCTCGAAGCTTATGAAAATGAAGATGCAGATGAGGACTTGATTAGAATGTTAGAAGACTTCTAAATTTAGCAGAACCACGTATATAATCTTTAATGATGATGAGTACACGTAAGTACAGCATAAGCTTTATTAATTACTTTTTATTTTTTATCTGGCACTTTTTTTAGTGCATTAATTAGAAAGTCTAGCACCTTTTTAGTACCTTTGCGATCCACTTTTAGCACTGTACTGTCAAATCGAGTTGGCAACACTGAATTCATCACATCACTGAGCACTTCAGTACTAATGTGATCGTTGTGCTGAAAAGGTTACGCTGGTGTGACATTAGCTTGCCTAACATTATTTTCCACAATGGGTATGTTTATATGCTTGACGTGCGTTAATTTATGGAAACTGATGTGATTCAGAATGTTTAGTGTTTAGGTTTTCAACATGATATGATTTTATTCATCAGTCACATCTTTTGATTAGGCTGACCCCTGGTATCCTAGCCTAACCCATTGATTATTGAATCCGGTTTCAGTTTTATTATGATTTTTTGTTAAATTTCCGTAATTTGTTGATTTTCGGCAGCGCCCTGCTTAGATAAATGACCGGATCAAAAGAATATGCATTAAATGGTATTCAGTTTCTCGTCCTTTTGCCAAATTGAAAAGACATAGGTCTAGGTACGGTCAAGCAGTAACGGCTGTCACTTAGGCCTAATAGAGCGTTTAGCAGAAATTGAGGTTACCAAATTTTACCCACTTGTTACTTGAAATTGTCTTTTCTCATGCTGACAAATCCTTGCATATCTTTCCTCATTGATTGTTCGTGCCAGTAGTTTTGGCTTTGCTAGATCCGTTGGCGGATGCTAGAGCGGAATGGATGACTGGCGAGAATTGGCCGATTTGAATTTGTTTAAGGGACGGAAGCCTCCACTTTCATTTTGCTACGTTAGGTCAAAGAATTTTACCGTGAAATTTGTATTGGGGTTTTTAGTTTTCATTTTCAATGTTTTAGTAGGCCCTTGCTAAGTAAACCCAGCCTTTACGCTGCTCCTTAGAAGGAAAATAATGAACAGTTTTCTGAATCGTAATTTGTCGTGACATTTAGGCCTAGGACTATCTCAGATGTTGTTGGGACTTATGCAGTTTTATGAATGTTTTTGAACATAAGATTGCGGATAGTTTTATGAGAATGGGAACAGATTAGAAATACTCTACTATGCTAGGGCAGTTGAAATCTCCCCGGAGGTCAGTGCTGTCAGGGTACAGTACTTAACGCAGTGCATGTAGGCAACAGCAAGGTTCTTAGCAGCGTCCCTTCGGCCCCTCCGTTCATATTATTTTTTCTTCCATCTTACTTTCCATCCCCTCCTAGCTGTTGCATAGTTCAGCTGCGAGGTTTTCCTCCTGTTACACCTTTCAAACCACTGTACTCTAAATTCCCGGTCAGTGCTGAATGACTTCATAGCCTAGGTCCGAACGCTTGGTCTTAGGCCTAAATTTCACAATCCATTCCGTTGATTGAAATCATATACTGACTCATCCTCCCTCCCTCGCTTTCCTTGAAAATCTGCAAAACTAAGCATATATATATATATATATATATATATATATATATATATATATATATATATATATATATATATATATATATATATATATATATATATATATATATATATATATATATAATGTGTGTGTGTGTGTGGACAGAGCTATGAGAAGGGAGGATGGAAAAGAGTGGAGACTTGTGGAAGACAAAGCAAAAAGGAAAGACATAAGTGGCAGAATCTCACAAAGGCCCTTTGGGTCATGTGGTATTGGAGGATATATATATATATATATATATATATATATATATATATATATATATATATATATATATATATATATATATATATATATATATATATATATATATATATATATATATATATATATAATTATATTACCTTACTAAGTTAAAAAGACAGTACTCTACCATGTAATGTTTTACTTACTAAATCTGTATCTGAATTGACTATGTGGAATGAACCAAGTCGTAAGATATAAAGGATATGCCCTTAATTTTACAAAGTTAATAAAAAAATTAAAGTTTGTATATTTAAATATACAGTATTAAATTGCCAAGTTTCACAGTTGTGGTGTAAATTGGTGTACTATAGCTTAGGGACACATACAAATGGAAAAGTCTGTTATGTTGCATTGATTTTGTGACAAACATAACAGAACAACAAAGCCAATGGGCAAGTGGGGTCCTAGACTGTCATTGTGCCCATTCATTAAACTAGGCCTACAGGTTTAGTCTCTTAGTGGCCCAATTATTTTTGGTAAAGGCAGGTAGAAAAGAATATCAGGTCAGTCCTTCCAGTAGAATGGCAATGACAGTTTTGGAGAGATAATGGAATGATGTCACCAACATTAGGTAGCACCACTTGTCATTTGTATATTAGTGACTACAAAAATTAGTAATGGCATTGATCTTTAAAAGAAGTACAATTTACAGCTTTAGTTATTGTACATAGAGTACTTGTACAGTAAGGGCTGATTCACACCTGACACTCACGCTCACGCCCAAGTCATGGTCAAGCTCTCACTCAGCTCATTTTACTGGTGTGTTCACATATGCCGCTCAAGCTCTCCTGAGCTCAGTTTGTTTTGTGTTGGCATTGGTGAACCATGTGTGATTTTTCGGCTCTAGAATTAGCGGGTATAGCCATAGCGCTGGATGAGGAAGAGGGAGAGAGAAAAAGGAGGAGATTTTGGGTGCATCATATAACACTTTATATCCCCATCTTATAGATGACGAAGAAAAATTCTTTAATTATTTCCGCATGCCAAAAGGGACATTCGAGTATATTTTGTCCAAAATTGGATCAGATATAATGAAGGAAGACACCTATTTCAGAGAATCGATATCTTCAAGAGAAAGTTTGGCTGTATGTTTAAGGTAAAAAAACCCACAAAATTAATTAATGAATTTATTATCAAATATAATTATATTCGCAAATGCTATGCAAATATTCTGTCCACCTCTGGACTCAGTATAGGGCTAAATAAAAAACGAACCTTCCTGTTTGAACTGAAAATAGAAGTTTGCTTAAAAAGCAAAAAAGTTCCATATACTGTAAAAAAGAAATTACCCTACCAAAAAAAAAAACAAGTCCACAAATTAAAAAAAAAAGTCTACATTTCATTATAATTTTCTTACTCTCGCTCAAGTTTGAGCACGTTCAAAATATCTTTGGCTTTGATCGTGAGCTTGACTGTGACCGTGACTGGAGTTGAGCGAAAATGATTGACTGGATGGTTTGAATACTCTGCTTGTTTATCATTAAAGAATATTTGAGCGCGATCAATTGCGTGCACGTGAGCGTGAGCGTGAGTGTCAGGTGTGAATCAGCCCTAACACTTCAATTTAATAGGCCTCAACTTTGCAGACTTCTGTACTTATCGGCAACATTATTTTTTGCTTTGCTACCATTCTGAATGTCATACATTTTTAAATAAATCTCTTTAATTAAATTTTAAGTGCAAAGAATGGGTTAGTTCAGGTTAGGAACTATGCTGAATTTTTGTTAGCTGTAAGATATCCATAAAATATCCAAGTACAGGTTATAATATAGGGTCTTTGGTACTTAACTTTGTTACTGATCAGAAAACCAGAGGCCCATAGTGTCTGTTGAGGAGCAACAGTATTCTACGAAGTAGATTTTAATTAGAATTTTCATTTTTATTTGCAGTATACTATTTAACCTCTACTATAACTTTGCTCTAGAATAACAGGTTGCTGAATTTGTAACTATGGTACTGCAGTGGATTACATCTCTTAATGGAAGTTTTAAGTAGTACCTGTAGTACTTGTGCATAGCTTTAGTATTTCCTCTTGATTCCCTTACAATGATTTAGGGTAACAATGTTCATATCTCTGTACATCCAAATGCTTTTTTATGTTTCTAAGTCTTGTTGGGAATTGAGAATTCCTCAAAAGGGAACATATCCCATCCCCCAGGTGAGATTAAATATGTTTATTCCCACTACGTGGACATAGATATGTTTATTCCCACTACCTGGACATCTTTGTACAGAATGGAAAACATAGAGAGGTAGGCTTTATGAGACCCATGTAGCTAGCTTAAAATAGGCAGTGTATGATATACAATAGATCAGAGATGAGTAATTAAGTATTGAAGGCCTGCTAAAAAAAATAACCTCAAATACAGGGAAAACCTGCAAGATATCAACTCAACAAGATGGCCACAGGCAGAAATAAGGTGACCTCACGTGTTATTCAGCAGCAAAGAATGATTTAGATCACTTATAGTCGTTTTGAGGCATCTACATAGATGTTTGAATACTTTTCTAAAGTGTCTAGGTGACATCCTAGTGGAATATTTGTATATGGTGTGCTTTTGTCCTGAGGGCACATTGAATAAAAGTAAATACTTCCCCTTAAGGTGGCTGCCTGATGCAGTGTACATAAAATACACCTTACCATGGATTCAGAACACTGCATGCAATAACAAAAAACTAGTAATATTAAACAACAGTCCAACTTTTCAAGCAGTACATAACTAGGTTGGCACAATGCTAATAAAGGTGGGACATCCAAAAGTCAAGGCTGTAGGATCAAGAGTCTTCATTATTTTTAATGTTTTTAGTTGCGTGTTGCCATTATTATAACATTGTCCCTTTTGTTTCATAATTTAATGTATTAACAGCATTGTATGCAGGAACGAGTTGTATCTTGCCAGATTTGTTAACAGTATAATTGCAGGTTCATGTATTGAATTTCAATTAATGTTCAGTTTTTAATTCCAGAGAAAGAAAATGCCCTGTCAGCCCCATGGAATCAATCAGTAAAAAAGTATAATATTGTTTAATAATGGGCTTAACTCTCAAGTGGAAATATATGGGTTGTGCTATATATTCTTCCTAACTGTTCAAGAGCGTAGCATTACTAAGGTAAGTTCGCTTAACAATAAAAAATTTTCTTGACTATACAAACTAATGAAAATTTTACAGGATGATCAAAAGTTTTAAATGTATTCAGAATGTATTATTCAGAATTTAAAGAAAGCTCTTATAATTGTTAAATTTACTTAAAATTATATATTACAATTCCATTGTAAAGGTACCTATTAATCTTCAAGTGTAAGGTTGACATTTAAGGTAATTAGGGTGCTCAGCCCCTCGAGAAGCTGCATAATTAAAAGTTCGATGGTAGAGATTGTGGCTTCTGAACTAGGAGCCTAAGTACATTGTAAGGTTAGGAAAAGGAAAATAGTTTGTAACAATAACAAAGTCAACTCTGGGTAGGATAATGTAATTTTAGGATATTCAATATCTCCAAAATGGGTCATAGAAAATTACATTGGTAGAGATTCTATGGCATTGAATTGAATGGGTGGTAAGGCTAGGTTAGTATAAAGTGATATTTTAATAACAGTTAGAAAGCCAGAATGAGTATAACTATTAATAAAAAAGTGGTTAGTAGATCAAATTTCTTTAAAGCCAAATAGAACTCCTCACATAAAGAGAGACCGTGTAAGAAATTTGTCTTTGACCAGTGATCATTCAGTCATGTTTGCTCTGAAATGTGTATTGCTTTGTGTATACCCATCAGTTCCCATTAATTCTTTATATACACATGTAACTGGGACTTCTGTTGGAATTTATTATTGTAAAGAGAATAGCACCAGTGTGTAAATGCTGTTGTAGAATTTTAAACCAAAATTTATTAATGTAAAGAATAGCACCAGTATGCAAATGCTGTTGTAGAATTTTAAACCCAAAAATAACATATTAACAAATTATCAACTATAAGCTGATTTCTGTGTACAGTAATGTATTTTACTCAGTCTACAAAGTTTCATGAAGATCCATTTGTCTGCTCTTGATTATCCTACTAAAACACACACAGACTTGAATGTAAACATAGCCTACCTTTATTTGTTGGTAAATGTAAATTAATATCCACCTTCCATATAATAGTAGAATGATCCAGAGTATATCATATATGCCTCATGTCATCAGTCTTCAGGATTTAGGAGCTATTTCTGTAACGGCTGATAAGGCAAAGCAATAAAGTCATGCTTAGGAAAGCATGGGTATTTCAGCTGTAAGAAAAATTGGCTAGATTGTTTATTCTGTTTAGTCATAGTATGCTGCCACAAACTCTATGAAAATACTGTTTAGCTACCTCTCCAAATCTAAGATTGTTTTGATTGCTGACTCTTAGTTGCCGTATATACTCGTGTAATATTAGACTCCATGTAATGTTCGACCCCCATTTTATACTTCATATATATTAGGATTTTAGCATATACCCCATGTAATGTTCGAGTTTTGAATCTGGCAGTAAGACTAGGCTATGTTTCTATATATTTGGAATCAATACATGATGGTAGCCTAGGCAGTGTTAGCAGTCGCTAACGTACCCTAGTCTAAGATAGTACTTGTTTACATTCGGGAAATACAGGCTACACTTATTATAGCGTAGAACAGGCATAAATATAGAAACAATATAATAATAAAAGACTCTCAGATAAGTAAAGCAGCATTTATATTTATTGTCTTTATAAAAAAAATAGTTTGTCGTCTTCTGTGGAAAGAAGTGCTACTTGTTGACTTCCCTGGTCAGGAAATCTAAAGCCTATGGTAGGCTTAGCCTAGTCCCAAAAGTTTGCGCTTTTCCAATATAGAAAGAACATAACAATAATAGAAGATTCTCAGATAAGTAAAACAACATTTGTATTTATTGTCTTTAATCTACAAAAAAAAAAAAAAAAAATAGTTCGTCAACTTCTGTGGAAGGAAATGCTACTGTGTTGACTTCTGTTGTCGGGAAACCCAAAGCCTAGTCCCAAACTTTTGCATTTTTCCAAAACTATACCCCATGTAATGTTCGACCCCAAAAATTTTAGGCCATAAAATTGGGCATTAAATATCGAACATTACACGATTATATACGGAGTATGTAGTCAGTCAGTTAGCTAGTGCAATTGAACTTTCCTACTCTGCACTTTTTTTTTTCTCTCTCTCATTGGGAAGCTAATATGAAAGTATGGCAATGTAGCCTGAAGAAAGAACATGGTGATATTTATGTTTTAATCTGTTTACACTGGGAAGAGTATGTGAGTGTGGCAAATTTGCCATGCTGATGGAAAGTAGGTTATCTGAACGTGAGCAAATTTAACCAAATGGAGGAAAGTATGGTTCACAGTGTTAAACTCGACTTCATGCAGTAAAAGTCAGATGTACAACTTTTAATTACTTCCTAAGTATGATGAAAAACAGTTTGTATGTGCCAAAGTACAGAATACTGCTTATTTTCATGGTACTTGCACTGGGCTGGATGCCTCAACTGATGGTATGCTCTTGGAGGCCAGGTGAAGGCCTATAGCCTATAGTACTTAATAACTGTAGGCAGTGGTTTGAGGGAAACTAGCTTAGGACACAGATGAACAGTTCTCTTCATGCTGTACATGACTACAGAGTTCATGTATTTATTCTCTTGTTTTATGTCATGAATTGCTGAGAGTACAATATTGACCAGTATTTACTGAATGTCTCTACTGTATTAAGCATAATCAAGCAGTCTGTAGATTGTTAGAATATAAAATATATGTATTTCTAATTGTTTTTAGCTTGATTTGAACAGACTGTATTTGGAATTTAGGAAATGGTTGATTAATCTTAGAACCACAGAGGGAGAATAATAAAATACTGGGATGTGAACTAACCTAACTTTTCAGAATACTGATAAGACACTAGGTTGTTGTTTACATGAGATAAGTTCTGTCACAGATCAAGTTGGAGAGGAGGTCAGACTTGATTGGTGGTTGTCGTCATCTAGGTGTGCTACTCTTAACCTGTCGTATCTTGCAGCTGTATCTTGAGCATTTTAACATTACATCTTAGGACTAGTATGGGGTTGTCAGGGAGGAAGAGGCTTATGGGCTTGAGGTTAGTTCAGAAATGTACAAGAAGAATATCTGCAAGAGTGGTGGCTGACAACAAACCAAAGCAGCCAACTTGATCAGTAAGAATTTGACTCAATTTTTAAAATAAAGGGAAAATAAAACTTAACTAAATAAGACATTGATCATATTATTCATGCTGTAATTGATTACAGGTTTAAAAGTGACCAATACCTAAGTAATAACTGCCTTGGCCCAAAAGTTTCACTTGCTGCAGTGCTGTATCTTTTTTTATGGTGTTACAGTGCACAGTGCCTTTTACTTTGCATTGCAAAGATTTTATTGATTTGGAATTTTTGCATAGGATAGCCTATGTGCTTTGGAAGGGTTAGAGTTGCGTATAAAGTAGTGGTTAAGAAATGAGCCACTTTAGAAAACCAAATTGAAGTGGCTTTTTTTTCTCAACCGTTTTACAAACATGAAGAATCTGTTTCAATTACTGTATAGAGTAGTAGTTGACTATGTGTAGAGCTGTACAGAGTAGTAGGGTACAGCTGCAGCATCTTTTCTTTTTATCTTAGGGTTCATTGTCTTTATTTATTGACCATGTTTGATACATTATTTATTATATATTGGTTGTGTGAGGAAATGTGGAGGGTAAACAGTCAATAATCAGGTATTTTGATGACCACCCTGACCCACACATTGTACTCACTGCAGTTCTGTATGGTTATACTGTTTGCATATTTTCAAGATAAAAATTTTTTTGGATTGTGTTAATGCTTTGTTCATGCAGTGTTTGCTTCTTTGTGTTATGTATGCTTTATTGTGTCATCTGCTCAGTGTCAAACTCTTATGGGTATGAAAAACCATAAATTCGAGGGAAGAACAGTCATGAAACATCTACTTTTGAATTGTGTGTAGCAGATAATGTGTTCGTATGTAATTGTAATTACTACAGTTTATACAAGAATGTTTTTATGTGTTACTTATGCTGTCAAAACTTCAACAAGAGATTGTACTTTTCCGCAAGTTGTGGTATGGTTTTATGTATTCTCTTTAAATTTACATAAAGTGGAAATGCGTATTATGTAGAAGGAGGATATTATGTTTTGTTGTGTTTGTATTTAGTAATGAAAAGCATTGTCTTAGCTGTTTCGTGTATTTAATTTTAAGTATGTTTGTAATAGTGCTTAACCCTTAAGGGACGGATTGAGCCTCAGTGTGAAGTAAAACAGGTTTGGAGAGGTGGACGGATTGAGCTTCAGTGTGAAGCAGAATTACGCACAACTGTTATGGTAATAATGATTCGAAACAAAGGTGCCAATACTTCTATATGCTATAAATTCACTAATGGCAACTTTTATACAGACGTGAGAGTTAGGCCGGTATCAGTAATGCTTGTGACTTCAAGGGGGAAAGTACTGCATCTCTCTTCCACATAAGTGTTTTTGTAAATTTGCTTGTAAATATATGAATTGGTTGCTGTTGTTTTTTGTTTTTGTCTTTTACGATAGTATGTCGGTTGTAAATGTAATTTTACAAAGAAAACTTCAAAGAAATATTAGAAAAAGCATGTAAAAGTAAAAAAAGTTACTGAATCTTCCTTCTCGTAAATTTACGTGAATGTTTTACAACAAATATGCCAAAAATTTGTTACTGCTTTTATTTCTTATCTGTTCTGATATTGTGTGAGCAGTAATAATAATTTTACAAAATACAATGAATTTATTTATTAGAAAAAACATATAAGTTGGTAAAATTTACGATTGTCTTGTAAATGAGGCCCCACAAGGGGTTGTTAAATAGTCATTTTCAGGGAAAATTTTTTAGAATTTTTTTATTACGTGTCATTCTCTTTCCATTGATGTGATTTTGTTTTTGCCGACCTCAAAGTTTCCCCAGTCTGGGGTGCTGCACATTGATAAATTATGCCGTCCCATAAGGGTTAACTACTGGTATGGGTTGGTTGTCCGGTAGTTAGTCGAAGGTTTTTTGTCGGTCAAAGATGGCCTTTAATTCAGCCTCTTCATGGCTTTGATACAGGGTGGTTTGAGCTAGTGGGGACTCAAGAATGCAGTAATTATCAGTGTCTACAAATCCACTTAAGTATTCCTGTTCATCTATAAGTACATTTGGGGAAAACTTGCTTTAGGAGATATGCATATCTAAATACAGGCAGTCCCCAGTTTACAACGGGTCCTGCTTACGACGTTCCGAGGTTACAATGCTCTTCAAATATGTTCATCAGAAATTATTTCTTGGTTTACGACGCATGGTCTGGGGTTACAATGCGTCGTACGCTGATCCGACAGAAGAAATATGGCTCCTAAACGGCAGAATAATAAAAATTTCGAGTTTTTTTTTTTATGAAAAACTCAATAAAAATGCAGTTTACATCGTTTTCAATACACCCAAAGCATTAAAAGTAATAGGATTTTCGACGATTTTTCGGTTTACGACGATTTTTGGCTTGCGATGCGGCGGAAAAACGGAACCCCCGTCGTAAACCGGGTACTGCTTGTATAAGGAGAATCTCTTGAGGTGTGCTTTAGGCGAGGGTCACAAAATAGAGATTGTGCTCATGCCAATATAACTACTGTACATTGAGCTAGGAACAATTGAATACGCCAATAGTAAGCTCATGTTGTTAGC
The DNA here is from genome assembly GCF_040412425.1 of Macrobrachium rosenbergii. Classification (NCBI taxonomy): domain Eukaryota; kingdom Metazoa; phylum Arthropoda; class Malacostraca; order Decapoda; family Palaemonidae; genus Macrobrachium; species Macrobrachium rosenbergii. The sequence continues at coordinate 29,607,525 of NC_089780.1, read as the reverse complement.
TTAGTTGATATACACAATGCAATGCATTGATCCCAATTTGAACTAGCATAAGAGTGAAGTAACCTTGGTGTCATAGTATAAGACTTAGGCCACGATTAGGTCAGTACGTTTCAAATCGTTTAGGCTTTACGATAACACTGACGATTTGAAATGGTGCTGTGAACAGGATATCAGTGATTGGTTGTTATAACAGAGTTCAAGGATTGTTGTGATATTTGGCGATAAAGATAAACACATGACTGGGTGATGATGGCAGCCATTTTAGAATTAGTTGTGTTAGCCTGGCCAGAAATGGATAAGATACTTAAGTGAAATTTAATCTGAAATAAAACCTTATGTTTTACACTGTGTATATGTATGTGTAGTCAAGGGCATATATATATATGATATAAGTGGCAGTGATCCACCATTGATTGATCTGAAGAAGTGTGGCCAACTTTAAATATTATATTTTCTAATGCAGTATATATATTTTTTTGGAGCTGGCAGTAATTAAGAACTTGTGTATTTGGTTTTGGTAAATTATAGGCTAAGATGTCTGACCTAGAAGATTTGAAGATGAGATTGGCGGGGAGGGGGGGGGGACTGTTTAAGTCTGTGATAACTAATTGGTCAAAAAAGGTTGAAACCACTATTGATGCAGGTGATATCAATAGTATTTCTTCATTGAGACACACCTTGAAGGAATATTTACAGAAAGTCCAGGAATTGGATAACAAAACATTGGATATGACAGATCCTGGAGGACAACCTGAGCAAATTATGAATCAAGCAGAATATGGCCTAAAGGTAGGCACTGAAATTCATAAACTAAACTCCTCCATCACGAGTCTTCTAGCTGTAAGAGGTGAACCTAGAGCACTGATATTGCTTGTTAAAGCTACTATGAAGTTACCCAAATTAAACCTCAAACATTTCGATGGTGATGTATCAGAATGGGATTCATTTTGGGAACTTTATGAAGTATCAGTGCACCAATGTACTGATTTTGAAAATATACAGAAGTTTTCTTATTTGAAGAGCCTACTGGAAGGTGAGGCTCCGGAACTGATATCTGGTTTTAAATTAGAAGGTGATAAATATTTACAAGCAGTTGACTTGTTGAAAGAGACCTATGGCAGAAAAGACGAAATCAAGTTGTGTTTAGTTAAAAAACTCTTCCAAACCGAGACTCCCAAGGCAGATGCAGAACTGCTACAAGGATTTAGAGCGCAATTTGAATGCTGCATAAGATCACTGGAGAGTGAAAGACTGGAATGGAGTGAATTATATACCATCTTGCTCTACACCAAACTACCAATTAGTGTAAGTGAAATAATAAAACGAAGGTATGGAGAAAATTGGCTGAAATTTGACACCTTTAAAAAATATCTTGAAGAAGAAATACACAATTTGAGGGCTTTTCCACAGACTGAACCAGCAAAAGCTAATACATCGACAACGGTATCTGCTTTTGCAGTAGAACAACGGCAATCTGTGAGACCAAGAAAAACATCAGTAAGGCCTAAAGAAAGTACGAACAAAACCAAGGTAAACCAGGTTAAAGGATGTGTAATTACCAGAGGCAATCATATATGGACACATTGTAAATCCTATTTAACCAGAGGAGGAAAGATAGAATGACCCAGAACTCTGGGTTTGTGTTTCATATGTGCATCCAATAAACACTTCAGTTCCAAATGGGACAGGCAAGGTTGTAATAACAGCTGCACTGTTAGACATCATAGTGCTATATACAATCGAAACCAGCCAAATAAATCTAAGGTAGGTGGGGTACAAGTTGGAACTCTCTCTGACGAATACCAGACAGGGAAATAAGACGATTAGGAAGTCGATCTTACCTACAGCCACAATAACCCTAAAGGGTAAAAGAGGTCGCATTGTGCGAAAGAGAGGTGTTGATAGATATCTGTGCCGAGAGATCATTTATAAAGAAATCTGCTCTTGAGGGACTCCACTATCAAAGTAAGGGGGTTGAAAACATATCACTGAGAGGTTACTTAACTACTATACCAGTTTAAGAATATGAAATGGTGAACATCGCTGTACCTGATCAGGGTAGATTGATAAATATGGGTTGTATAGTGGTAGACGAGCTACCAGAATATGCACAGAAATTCGGTGTTAAGAAGAACTTAAGGTCGTTGTGTAAAACGAAAATCAGCTTGGCTGATAAAGATTTTGATCTACCTGTAGAGAAACAATCGCCGATTGAATTGTTAATAGGGGTTGACAATGTGCACATCTTACACCCAGGGTTTAGGAAATTTGAAAACTTAGTATTGCTACCAACCATATTTGGTTATGTGGTAACCGGAACATGTAGTTCTCCTCCCACCAAGGAGACTCATGGCTCCATTTTAAAACCAGCAGTGGAAAACGACCACATAATTATGGCTGAAGGGGCTACTCAATTAAAGGATCCAAGGGAAGATCTTGAAAGAGTATGGAGTTCAGATCATTTAGGTATTGACTGCAGTGAAATAATGGAACAGGAATGGAAGGTATTAGAGAACTATGAGAGTACTATAACTTATTCTGAAATTGACAAACAGTATGTTGTGGCATTGCCTTGGAAAGGCAATAAAAGGAGATTAACTTCCAACTTTGGGTTAGCTTTGAACAGATTAAAACAACAGTGTGTCAAGTTTCAGAAGGACACTCAGCATCTAGAACACTACCAGAAAATCCTGAAGGATCAGGAGGATAGGAGATTCATAGAGAGAGTGAAATATTTTAAAACAAAAGACTATCATTTCTTGGCACATTATGGTGTTAAAAAGGACAGTGCAACAACCCCTATTAGGATAGTATTTGACTGTTCAGTTAGACAGGGGAAAGGTGGGTTAAGCTTGAACAATTGTTTGTGGGTGAGACCACATATAACAGCTGACCTACTCAGAGTTCTACTACAGTATTAGGGCAAGGATATACCTGCAGAATTTGTGGAAGCAACAACTGGATTGGGATGAACAACTCCCAGACCCATTACAGAAACAATGGGTTGAGTTATCTGAAGACTTGGAAAGATGTTGTGATATTTCCTCCCCTAGGAAAGGGGGACTCCTTACACATATTGTGCAATGCCAGTGAGTTAGCATATGTTTGTGTAGCCTGTAGAGTTAAGAACGAAAACTCTTATTTGATGATGGCAAAGGCAAGAGTAGCTCCCATTAAAGAATTAACTGTTCCAAAACTTTAATTGATGGCATTGTTGCTAGTAGCAAGAATGGCCAAATTTATTGAAGAATCCTTTGAGAAGGATAAGCTTGTAGAACTGTTCATTTGGTCAGACAGTAAAGTCACCCTAAGTTGGCTAGGATCGAAAAGTGTTCTCCCAGTGTTTGTGAAAAATAGAGTACAGGAAATAAACTCTTTAATTCCAGAGGCAGTCTTGTCCTATGTGCCTACAGATGATAATCCCAGTGACTGGTTGACACGTGGGAAAAGGACAGAAATGATCTTGGATAGTTCTTTCAGGTGGGAGGGACCCCCATGGTTAAAAAATTCCTCTTGGCCAATAGATAGGTCAAGGGTTGGTGGATCACTTGCGCAGGGTAGGGGACAACCTGAATGGTAGTACTCACTTGCTGAATTGGGAGAGATTCAGCAAGGCTGAAAAGATCTATAGGACCACAGCGTGGATCGTACAATTTTTGAATAATTGTAGGAGTTCAATCAGTATGATGAGGCATGGTGAATTGACCTTGGAAGAACTCCAAGAGGCAAAGAATAAGACCATTGCCATCATACAAGGGGAATATTTCCAAGAGGAATACGAGAGTTTGATGAAGGGGGTAAGAAAACCAAAAGTAGCTCTCGTACACCAGTTGAATATTTACCTAGACAACGGGGTAATAAGGTGTAAGGGTAGACTAGAACACGCACAGTTCCCTGAATCTGTTAAGTTTCCCATACTATTGCCGAAGAGTTGCTATGTTACTCTGGTAATTATTAAAGAAAATCATGATGCTAATGCTCATATGGGTGTCAATGCCACTGTGGTGAGTGTCAGACAGGAGTTCTGGATCCCACAGATAAGGCAGCTGACTAAGAGTATAATACACCATTGTGTTATTTGTAGAACGCAGGGGAGGCCGTATAGGCCCAATATAGTTCCTCCATTACCTGAGTACAGGGTGCACTGTAAGCAACCTTTTAATACCATAGGCATGGACTACACCGGTGCATTATGGGTTAAGGGAATAGGACAAAGCCCTGAGAAGGCTTATATCATCTTATTTACGTGCCCTATAACCATAGGCATACATGTGGAGCTAGTTGATAACCAGTCCTGTGACTTGTTCCTCATGAACTTTAGAAAGTTATGCAGCAGAAGAGGTTTCCCAGCACTCATGTTGAGTGGCAATGCCACCACATTTGTAGCGGCATTAGAATATCTTAAGACCATGTCGGCAAGACCCATCGAGTAGGAATAGTGCATGGCTCTCGACCCAGGATAGGGGAAGTTGTCCTCATTCATGACGAGGGGCCAAGGAACAAGTGGAAGTTGGGCCAAGTGATCGAGTTACACATGGGGCAAGACAAGGTCCCATGCGTGACTACCCTAAGAACGGCCCATCGCCAGCTTATGAGACCTGTAATTAAGTTATACCCCTTAGAGCTGTGGCAGGAGATAAGGGAAACTAATCCTGCGACAGATGACATTCAGTCAGGCACCTGTCCGAGAAGGACTACTCAAATAGCTGCAGAAGCCAGAAAGGCATTGATAAGAACAGGACTATTGTAAATAATGTAGGCATAAGTTTTTCTTGCGGGGGAGTATGTCGAAACTTCGACAAGAGAGATTGTGCTTTTCCACAAGTTGTGGTATAGTTTTGTGTATTCTGTATAAATTTACGTAAATTGGAAATGCGTATTATGTAGGAGAAGGATATTATGTTTTCTTGTGTTTGTATTTAGTAATGAAAAGCATCGTCTTAGCTGTTTCGTGTATTTAATTGTAAGTATGCGTGTAATAGTGCTTAACTACTGGTATCGGTTGTTTGTCTGGTGGTTAGCCGAAGGTTTGGTGTCGGTCAAAGATGGCCGTGAACTCAGTCTCTTCACGGCTTTGAAAAAGAAAGTATACCTTAGTTTTACCAGACCACTGAGCTGATTAACAGCTCTCCTAGGGCTGGCCCAAAGGATTAGACTTATTTTACGTGGCTAAGAACCAATTGGTTACTTAGCAATGGGACCTACAGTTTATTGTGGAATCTGAACCACATTATAGCGAGAAATTAATTTTTATCACCAGAAGTAAATTCCTCTAATTCTTCATTAGACGGCCAGAGACTCGAACTCAGGCCTAGCGAGTGCTAGCCCACAACTCTACCGATTCGACCAAAGAGGAACTTTCACGGCTTTGATACAGAGTGGTTCGAGCTAGTAAGGACTTAAGAATGCAGCCATAATTATCGGTGTCTACAAATCCACTTAAGTATTCCTATTCATCTTAAAGTACATTTGGGGGAAACTTCCTTTAGGAGATATGCATATCTAAATATAAGGAGAATTTCTTGAGGTGTGCTTTGGACAAGGGTCACGAAATAGAGATTATGCTTAGGTCAGTACATTTCAAATCATTTAGACTATACGATAACACTGACGATTTGAAATGCTATACTTATTCTGAATGAGTTGGTATATATGGAATGTTTCAAGGTTGAATTTCTCCCACATTTTTTAACGTACAGTAGGTTAGATAAGTAGACAACATATCTATGGTTGGGCCAAATGATCAGGATTTAATGCATTCATGATAATGAGTGGGAAAATTGCCATTCTTGGATGTGTGCTTTCATGAAAATAAGGGGTCACTTCAAAAGGGTTAACATTTTAACAATCTCAGTGTTTTTAAGAGTATATAGATTGTGTAGTCATACCAAAAACATAATGTTTAAACTTGATATATGATCAACATTTTATTGGAGATACCCCTAGGAAAGCACGTAGAACATTTTTCAATTATTTCAATTCAGCATGCAATTCTAATGATTTTAAAATATTATGTATCCCTTATGCCAAGAGACCAGACCTCTCCCAGCAACATTATGAAGCAGTGATTATAGATTGGTTTTTAGTTACTCAGATTCTACAGGTAAATTACTGATTTGGGAACAAGCAGAAAGTGGAAGAGAGGTCTTGTATTTATAAGGTACCATGTAATTGACTAATAAAGTTATTTTGGGGAGGCTGGAAGGTTGTTGTTAATAAGAATAAATGAACACAATTGTGATTAAGGAATTGGATGTCAAACACCTCCTTCACTCATAATATTGAAAATGATCATACTATTGATTGGCTTGGCACTAAAAGTGGTTTTTATGTCAAATGATACTTCAAAAGGGTGGTAGCTGAATTATCTTTGATCTCTAGTTTTACTAACTGTAACTTGTCAGCAGGTCATTTTAAAGTTAGCAAGACCCTAAGGACTGCTGTTATCAACTTGTTGCCTCCGAGTGTAATTATGTAATTTACCCGCTGTCTCTTATTCTTAAGCATTTTGCACTCAAGTAGTTGTTTTGTGACTGATTATTGTAAAGTTGAATAACATTAGTTTTAGTTCTTTTAGTGGTGTTACTTTTTTTTTTTTTTACAATTATTTAACACTTTAGGACTTTTGTCTTTGTACATTTATGTCCACCGGTGTGACCATATTAATGTTTTCCATACTGGAGAGATATTATGTCCCAAAATTGATTGTGAAAATGTACCCTTTTCCTCGAATTTGTTGTAACACTTCAACTGAACATACCTAAGCTTAACAGACTTCTGAATTTACCATCTACATTATTATCAGTATTTTTGGCTTGGCTACCATTTTAGAGGTCATACAGTTTTAAATAAATCCTTTAATGAATGACAAGTGTAAATTACAAGTTAGTTTAGGTTAAGGGCTCTGTGGAAATGCTGTCAGCTATATGATAGATAGAGAATTTTCAATGCAGCCATTAATATAGGGTCTATGTTATTTAACAGACTTTGTTACTTATCAGAAAGCCAGACTTCTGAAGTGTTTGTTAAGTTGAAATGTTACTTTATTTCATGTTTATCAGCTTTATTGATTCTAAGTGTGTTTTCATCTGGTATGCTATGTACTTGGCAAGGTTAGACAAGTGTTTTTCCAAATTGACTGTTTCCGTAATGATGGTAAGAGATACTACCTGTACACTACTACCCTATGACAAAGAGTTTTGAGTATAGAGAAGTAAACCCCTAGATAGGAGGGAACGTCATCAAAGAGATATATTTTTAAATAACCATCCACCTTGCCGAGTTAGAACTCTCAAAATTTCAGTCAATAAATGTAAACAAAAATTCCTCCAGCACTAGAAATTTCCTTTCCTTGATATGCATAAACAACTTGTCTATACACACTTGTGCTATCTCTTCAACAGATTGTGCATATACCCCTGAACAGTATTAACTAATTACAATGGAAAATATAAGGCGCAAAGGCCCACATTATGCAGTCTATAAGGATGGATCCACATTGCCATCATATTAGGTAATGGTGGGCATTGTAGAGTAATGAATATGGCAGTAGTACAGTAAATTAAAACAGATGAATCAAGTGTTGGATTTTGCTGCTCTGTATTTAAGGAGAGCACATTGAAGCAACAGTATCATATCTTCAGGCTGATTACACTTCCTTGACAAATGTAAGATATGAATAACCCACATGACCAGGTCACTCTGACGTATTTTTTTTATTTTCGAGTTTTAAGTTGATACTGTATAACAAGTATTAGAAGTAAGTCCTTGCAAGAAATTTCAGAATCTTAATAATTTTCAGTTCATGCAATCATTAAAAATAATGAGTTGCAATGTACTGAATAAGATCAAATGTATTTATTAGGGACAAATCCTTCGTTCTAGCCTTATGACAGCTGAAAATCACAAATGTGGACAACCCCTTTAATGGAAGATGAAGATGAACTTTCTCTTGAGTCCAGCAGCAATCAAATATTTTAATTCGGTTCATTTATAAAGTATATATGCTACCTTAGTGTGACAACTGTGCTCTCAGTCTAGGAAATGCCAGTAATTTGGGATGCATAGGGGAACTTAGTGAAGGGTTATATGCCCCCTTAAAGACAGATGGATCTCTCCTTCCCAGGTTAGCGGCATTTTCACTCATGCGGGATTCTAGTAAGTACGTAAAAGAAATTGTATTTTTGGCACTTTATGAGGTATGAAAATCATCAAATGTCTAGGGCTAGGGTTTGCAGCTTCTTACCCTGTAATTGTAAAAATATCAGAAAATGATGTTTTAAATTTGCAAAATTGGGCATGGCAGGAGAAAAAGTTGTGATATCAAGTTTATATGTACTAGGAATAGAGGCATATGAAAGTGGAAGATATAGATTTTAGGTTAGCATCTGTGCCTTTCTGGGTTTGTCAAAATTTAAAATCTTTGAGCTGAGCAATTTAAATTACAAAGAAAGGAGACATTTGTATAAAAGCGTGTTTTAAAAAATTGTTTTTTATATATTTTTTATTTGATACTTTTTAGTTTTGACAGAAGTTGTAACCGATTTATGACTGTAGCTAACGAAATTGATAGCCTGTCGAGCCAAAGAAGGTTTGAAAAATCCGTAGAGTTATTTACCGAGTCAAAGAAATTGTGAAAAATCCGAAGAGTTTCACACAAATCCTGAGATACTGGGAAAGGTCACTGTAGGGTCACTAGAGGTCACTACTGACCTACTGATTATGTAAGGTTGTATTGTCACTGGGATTGAGTAACCATGCAAAATTTCAAGTCCTTATGATGAAGGGAACAGATCGAAAGTTGAGTTGCAAGATTTGACTAAAACAAACAAACAGACAAAAAAGCAAGCTAAATATAACCGTATAAAAAAGGTGAATTTTCTTCTGTTCTACCATTACATTGGAATTAAACTTGTCAAAAATGCGTCTGAGAACATCATCTACTAAAAATTCACATTCTTATACGTCCTGGAATTGATGACGTCATTCACGATGGTAAAGGTAGTTGAGGGATGTTAACACTCCTGACACCACCAGTACTGGTGTCCAAGGGCTTGTGCAAAGGACATGTCCAAGTCATCTATTTAGGAACTGTAATTTTCCTTTTTATCATTTCTACTTGCATCTGGTCTTGTGACTCCTAATATTCTTCTGAAAGCTTTATTGTCAAATCAACAAAATCTTGGAATAGTTTAATTTTCATTGCATGATTCATGCGCATACTGCAATACAGATTGAATAATAATACTTCCGTATGCAACTTATTTCTGTTTAAGTTCCAAGTCTGATTCAGCCTGCCCTTTGTTATATTAGGTTTTTTTTTTTTAAGTCAGTAAATTCCGACTGGAGAGTCTGTATTGGATATCTTTGTTCCTAAATATTTCATTCAATCTCATTAATCCTTTTTCCATCTAGTGTTTTTCATCCCTTAGTACACACCCTTTCCTCGTCGCCTATGATTGTTTTTATTTTGATTTTCATATATCTCTAGATATATGATGCATTCTTTTAAGCAAGCGTTGTAAATCTTGTAGTGCTTTCCTGATTAAAACGGCATCATATTCTAAGTATGTCAAACTTCCATCCTTACTCCAATCTAAACCTCTCCCATCCCCGACCACTTTTTTCCATTACAAAATCAGTGAGAAGGGCAATCAGCAAAGGAGAAGTTGCATTCCCATTCCTTTGTAGCACCCCTTCTTTTACTGCAAATGCACTGACATAATCCCATGAACATCAACTTTGCATTTACCTCTTTCATTAATGATATCAGTTACCTTTACATATTTAACAGGAATGTCAGTGACACAAACCTTCCATAATACTGTCGTGTTGGTGACATACGATTTTGTTCATTTAATACCTAATGTGATGCATATTAAAATTTTTGACACTGGTCAAATCATTGATTAATGGGATCATTTTAGCTACGGAATAAAATGGGGGAAAACTATGAAATATGCAACTCTGTGAGATAGTGTGACCATTTTCATGCAAAATGTTGAGCTTACTCGCAAATGATATTTTCTTGTGACTTGGACTGGGGGAAAATTGCTCAGTGTCGATTATTTTAGTTGTGTTAAGAGTATATTGTAGAAAATATTATTTATTTTCTCCCATTATTTTCAAAAGTTCGCCGTTTTCAGTGGCTTGTCGTGAACATACGACAGCAATGGCTTTTTTTCGGTTTCCTTTTAGTCTGCAAACTTTCCCCTCTCTTAACAGTTTGGAATGCGTTTGATGAATACGACCAATAAACTTGAACCTACGTAACTTTAGTTCCCGTGGCAATGTCATGAAGGTTTAATGGCATATTTGCATTTCCGTTCATAACGGGAGTATTCCTCGTGCGCTTCTCTCTAGCTTATGAAAAGGTGCCGACCATCTTCCTCAGAATGTTCCCTTAAGGGGGCAATGCTGTCGGTGCATCTCATGCGGTGGAGTGTAGGCATCGCTTAAGGTTCTGTGCAGCGTCCTTTCGGCCCCTAGCTGTAACAACTTTTATTCCTTTTACTTTACCTCCGTTCATATTCTCTTTCTTCCAGCTTACTTTCCACCCTCTCGTAACGGTTGATTCATAGTGCAAATGCGAGGTTTTCCTCCTGTTACACCTTTCAAACCTTTATACTATCAATTTCATTTCAGCGCTGAATGACCTCATAGGTTCCAGCACCTGGTCCTAGACCTAAACTCCATATTCTATCCATCTATGCTCAGAATGTTAACTCACCTTAAGTAAAATCACCAAGAAGGTTATAATTAGGTGAAACCAGAGTTCAAGGCTCATGACGCGACGCATGTGCAGCAGTTTACAATAATGGTTTCTAGAGAACCTTCCACAATCACTGAAAATCTCATCGTAGAAACGCAAGAGCTGGGATTGGTTAGATATATACGACATAAAAGGTAATGATAATTCCGAAGTTTAGAGAGAAACGCTGAATCATGTGCAGTATATTGCTGTCTTTTTATAGAAGAGAGATCGAGTGAAATCTTGAAATAAACAAGTAAAAAATGCGCCGAAGTTTCTTTGGCGCAATCGCTACAGCCGCTACAGCGTATAATCAAGGCCACCGAAAATAGGTCTATCTTTCGGTGGTCTCGGTATAATGCTGTATGAGCCGCAGTCCATGAAATTTTAACCGCGACCCGGTGGTAGCCTAGCCTATATCATTGCCTGAAGCATGATTGTGGCTAGCTTTAACCTCAAATAAAATCAGAACTACTAAGGCTAGAGGGCTGCAATTTGGCATTTTTTGATGATTGGAGGGTGGATGATCTACATACCAATTTGCAACCCTCTAGCCTCAATAGTTTTTAAGATCTGAGGGCGGACAGAATAAAGTGCGGACGGACAGACAATGCCGGCACAATAGTTTTCTTTTACAGAAAACTAAAATGACGGAGTCGTGTAAATTGTCGGTCTCAAAACTAGGAATTTATGAGAGAAATCTGTTGATTGTGCAAATACAGACTACACTATAAAAATGGAGTCTTCAGTTATACGGGAAAATATAATGAAATTTGTATTGAAAGGCGTAGTATTGAGTGAATATCCACTTTATAATTTTATAAACATAGAGACTTCGTCTACGTGAGAGTGTGTATATTTAGAAGGTATTCTACTACCCTGCGTGTAACAAATACTGTTTTATACTAAGACAGTTGTTCTCCAGGGGTCAATCGCTACATGGGCTTCTAATCCTTGTTGCTGCTTTCCTCTTGCATCATCGCACCGATATTGTGAAATTCGTATTTGTTAAACGGGTGCTTGTGAGACCCTGATATCATACTGCACAAAATATGCCCAGGTGAGAATATATATATTCCGCCAGCTGAAACGAAGTTGGGCATCTTCGGTTTTAAAATACTGTTCATTAAATCACTAGTAGGCTGGGGCATACTAGGCCTTTGATCCAAAACGCTTGAGAAACACTGCTCTAAATAGAATAAACTCCGTAGGGGGTAGTGCCCTCAATGCACCTTATGCGGTGCACTGTAGGCATTCCTTGCAGCGACCCTTCGGCCCATAGCTGCAACCCTTTTCATTCCTCTTACTGTACAACCGTTCATATGCTCTTTCTTCAGTCTTACTTTCCACCCTCTCTTAACAGATTATTCATAATGCAACTGCGAGGTTTTCCTCCTGTTACACCGTTCAAACCTTTTTACTGTCAATTTCCGTTCCATCGCTGAATGGCCTCATAGGTCCCAGCGCTTGGCTTTTGGCCTAAATTGTGTATTTTGTTCTATTCTAAATAGTATAAAGTTTTTGTTAAAAAACTATGGGATCCCACACTAGGAAGAACTCTTCCAAGTTTAAGTAATACCCCAAATAACCCTCATTGGTTTTTCATTTGTTTATTTATTTGCATTACTTTTCAGGGCTTAAAAGAATTCTACTGTGAATTTGTGTCATTTTATACAGTATTTAGTTCCCCGCAGGGTGGTAAGTGCCGTCAGTGCACTTCATACGGTGCAATTACTGAAGGTTCTTTGCAGCCTCCCTTCGGCCCCTAGCTGCAACTCCTTTCATTCATTTTGCTGCACCTCCATTCACATTCTCTTTTTTCCATCTTACTTTCCACCCTCTAACAATTGTTTCAGGGCATCTGCGAGGTTTTCCTCCTGTTACGTCATTCAAACCTTTTACTGCCCATTTCCGTTTTTACGCTGAATGATCTCATAGGTCCCAGTGCTTGCCTTTTGACCTAAATTCTTTATTCTATTCAACAGTATTTAGTTGGATCTCTGGAAGTATTGATGACTTATGTGAAAAGAAATTGATGAAGGTTAGATTCCTTTCTATAGATGCATTATTTTACCAAATATTTTCATGGCGTTTCTGTTGTCTTTTGTAGTCAGTCATTCTGATCGCAAATTATCCATGACGACACTTCGCATTATTCGAATTCATGCGCAGATAAGGTAGATTATTTGACTGAAACTTTTTCGTTGTTTATGCTATACCCGCACTTCAGCGCAATGACACAGATCATGCGTTGATTTCAAAGAAATGAAAGGTGTGTGTGTGTGTTTTATACACAGTGTGTCTGTGAGTTTTTGTATTTTCTGTTATTTAATATACTCTTTGTTATGGGAATACCGAAATGAAAAATACAATGATGGTATGTGAGGTGTTTTGGTCTTTCATATACGTGTGTAAACTCTTGTTAAACATTCTGCTGCTGTGTCTTAACTGGTAGTTTGATTTTTCTATTGGCCAGTTTCTCCTCTAACAGCTTCAGGACTGTTCATTCTGAAAAGCAGGCGTGAGAACCAAAGTCATCAAAGAATTTAGTGTTGGCTGCTGATTGCCAGTTGTGAACTGTTTTAGTTCCAGAGCAGGAAGGGCGTTTAAAGCAGTATAGTTTTGAGCTCTATCCCCGTTTCTGTTCAACCAAGAATTAATCTGTAGGTCCCAAGTCATAGTTGTCAAGACAATGTCCCGATCGATTAAACTTTTCGTCTCCAATCTTCACTACAACGTCACGGACAGAGACCTCATGGAACTCTTTAGCGAGTTCGGATGCATCACGGAAGCTACGGTGCATTATAACAAGTTCGGATATTCACTCGGCACTGGACATGTGATCTTCAGGAAGGAAAACGACGCTGCAGCAGCTTATGATCACTATCACGGCATTTACTTGGATGGGCAACCGCTGATTGTCACCTGCATGGCTCAGCCTGGATCTGTGCCCCGTCTGCAACGCAAATTGCCCGCTAAAGTGAGGCTTTCACCGACTCCCACTGGCCGCAACAAACCCCTCAAACGGCTGGTCAAAGGGCCATACAAGCATGTGTCCCAGAGGAGACATGAAAGGAAGGCTGTGCAGGGGAAACCCAAGAACGCCAAGAATACTAGTCATATTAACAAAGGTAAAATAAAGCGTAAAATTCATCCATCTGCTATAGACCTTGATAAAGAATTGGAAGAGTATAATAAAAAAAGAAAAGCAAAGAGTGTTTCTAAAGAGGAATCCGTGAATGAACCCTCATTTTTAGATATCTCTTACGTATCTTTTCAAGATCATCTTGTAAGTGCCGATAGCATGTCTGAAGAAGAATCTGTTCCCCCGGCTAAATTGAAGTTGGATGAGAATTGTAACCTAGTATCGAAGTTTGGCAAGGTTCAAACAGAAAGAGCAATAAAGAGTTGTGATGGTTCAGCTAATTTCAGCAATCTAAGGGGCCCCCTCCATCAGGAGATCCAAGTAAGATCCTTGTCTTAGACGCCAAAGTTAAAGAGGGGCCTGGAATAATTGACAGTTTACTCGCTGTGGATAGTGGAAAAATGGGAAGTCAGGGTGACATGAAGACTGAAACGTACACTAAATCATTAGATAGTGGAGTATGCGGACTAAGAGAAAATTCGCCCACCAAGTCAATTGAAGAAAGTAACCCCAGGAAAAAATCTGATGACTTTACCCCGATTTTAGAAGGTTTGGATGAAATCAGTAGTAGGGAGTTAAGCAGCGATTTGAAAGAATCTGATACTTCTGACATTGATGTCAGTGAAGGAGTGCCGGCCAGTGCCGCAGAGGTAGAGGATGAGGCACCAGAAGATGAGGGAGACGAAAACAATGAAGCATTGAATGACCACGTTTCAAATACAGCTAACTTACAGTTGGGTGAGAATGCGAGTGAACCTTCAAAAGAAATAGATAGTAAAGTGGATGGCAATGAATATGAAGATTCTGTTGAATCCGTGAAAGACCAGGGAAGTTCAGCAGATATTTCTCGTAGCACGGAGGTTCCTGAAATTGTTACAGAAATGAAAGCACCGAGAAAGTCGACTGCAAAGAAAGCACCTAGGAAGTCTAAGAGGGCGCCCGACTCGAGCGCTGCTTTGGAATTGTCGTTAGAGGAGTATGTTTTGGAGACTCCCGAAAATGTCGGGAGTAATTTTAGAATTAAAAGAAAGATCGAATTGGAAAATGACAACATAAGCCCTTGCAGGAAACTGGCGGTGAGGACAGTGCTGAGGGTTCATTGGCCCAAGTAGAAACGTCAGAGCATGTGGACGAATATCCTATGAAGCCACCGTACATAAGAAGGAAGGTTAAAACTCGTCCAAGTTTGAGAAATGCTCCTAAGAAGAAAGGGAATTACACTTGAATGTATATTTAATTTTATTCTGCTAATGGCGAAATGTTAAACTTGTTTTACTATTTCATGTTTTATTACATAATACATCTGTCTTAGGATATATAATATAAATTTTCAATAAATAATGGATACCTAGTTTTAAGTTTTTTGTAAATAAAATTATATAAATCTTTTCTGATTTTTAATAAAACCGTCATTACACTAACTACCTCTGTACAATGTGTAAGCTGACTGGATGGTATATTACAAAAAAATATCGAAAGGTTTGTGAATATTGATATTTCGTAGCCAAAATGAATATTTTTACCTTCTAATTTTAGAGAAAGACCAGATATTTATTCATTGAAGTACACTTACAACTTTTGGTTAACCTTCATGATAGGAAATGTTTCATAATCCACTGCTGTACTTGGTTATGAGCGCTCCTCATTTGCTTTCATTAAAGTAAACAAAAAAAATTTGTGCTTGAAATTAGTATACATTTTTTCAAATATGGAACAAGATTGAACTATATTGAATTTTCCTGAGGTTATTTCTTTCAGGCAAGTAAATGGTATTTTACCCTTAACAAGTCGTTCTTGATGATGTGATTGGTAGGAACACGCATCACATCTTTCAGAATCTCTCTCTCTCTCTCTCTCTCTCTCTCTCTCTCTCTCTCTCTCTCTCTCTCTCTCTCTCTCTCTCTCTCCTATTGCTGTAGCGTCTGTGATTGCTCCCTTTGGATGAACTGTACCCGAGACCCTAAAAGATGTATTACTGTTCATAACTACTTTCTGAGGCGCCTCATCAACACACCACGCTATCATTTTGCTACGCATATGTTTATGGAAAACCGCCTAAATAATATAAGTGGTGTTAGGCGAATCGTGTTACAGTTGGATCAGCGGACTAAGAAATGGGAGCAGTCCGTTAGTCAAAGAATCTTAAGCAGTGAAGCGGCGATGTAAATGTGGGAAAGATGAGGTAATGAAACATCTATTTCCGTAATTTGGCTCCATATGGGGGTTAGTGCCGCCAGTGCAACTCATGCGGTGCACTGTAGGCATTGATCAAGGTAATTTGCAGTGTCCCTTCGTCCCACAGCTGCAATCCACTTAAATTCCTATTACAGCACCTCAGTTCATATTCTCTGTATTACATCTTACTCTCCACTCCTAACAATTGATTCACAGTGCAGCTGCGAGGTTTTCCTCCTGTTACACCTTTCAGACCTTTGTATTGTCAATTTCCGTTTCAGCGCTGAATGACCTTATAGGTCCCAGTACTTGCCCTTTGGCCTAAATCTTATATTCCTGTTGATGGGTGTTGTTCATTGCCGTGTTAGCTAATTTCTATCGCATTTTAGTTTATTGTTTGTTTTGAGTTTTTATAATTACCATTCACCTGCATTTATGTAGTATGATTTTTGTCTGCCATATTATCGACGTCTGTTATAGTGCGGCGTTTGTTGACATACCAGTGTCCTGTTGTGTAAGTTCCTTCCTCCTGTGTTCCCCGTACCGGTTGCTATTGTCTCATTTTGAGTTTCATATCACCGCCAGTGACATTGCCCGTGTCATTTTAATTATTGAATATATTACGACATCTGAAACTCATACTGAGAAATATATTAAACAACATTAGCATCCTTGCCGCAGCCATTGTATGTATGTGGCTGAAAGTATTTTATTATTATTATTATTATTTTATTATTATTATTATTATTATTTTCGGACAGTGGGCGTTCACTCTTCCTTTTTCGTAAACTGCACCTGCATTTTGTAACTGCATATGCGCTGTAGGTGAAGAGAATTTGTATGTTTTTTATGATTTATTGTTAGCAGTGTTGGAGGTAATTTGTAATGTTTGTATTCTTCTCATCTTTTGTAATCAATGTTTTGTTTTACTGTATTGTGTCTGGCTTGTGTATCTCTCTATATGGCATTGAGCTGAAGTAAAGAATTTTAAAATTATTATTATTATTATTATTATTATTATTATTATTAACTGAAATTTATACCTGAATCTCCGTATGTAGGGCGTCTGAGAAATGCACAGATGACGACGACGTTTTTTGCAATTGGCAACATAATAATTGCAAGATTCGCTTTCTGACACCGGTAAACCAAGCTACGTTTGTTTCGCTCGTATTATGTAAAATATTTGTGTCTGCTCCTTTGTATAGACGTTAAAAAGGGAAATAGGCTCTTTACTGTTGTCGATAACGACAATCTAAGACAGCTGACAAACACACCTTGCCACCAATCTCGTATGGCTTCAATTTGTAAGTGCTGATGACTTCGTTCAGTATCTCCAAGTACAATAATATTTTTCCATTTCAATTTGGAGGAATGCCATCAACATGTCATCTTTAATCTGTTTACTGGTGATTAATGACAACGCGTAATAACCGGAGTACTTAATGTATTATTGATGATGCCGCCAGTGCACTTCACACGGTGCACTGTAGGCATTACTTAGGTTCTGTGCAGCGTCCCTGTGGCCCCTAGCTGCATCCCATTTCTTTCCTTTTACTGTACCCCCAACTTGCTTTCATTTTACTTTCTACCCTCTCCTAACAACTGTTTCACAGTGCAACGGAGAGGTTTTTCTCCTGTTATATTTTAAAACCTTATTACTCTTTTTCTGAATGACCTCATAGGTCCCAGCGCTTGGCCTTTGGCCTAAATTTTATTTTCCATTTCATACTACTGATGTTGCAAAAAAGGATGTCTAATAAGGTAACGTTAGATTCAAGAAAAAAAACTCACTACTTGAAATCATTCTTTTGGCAACCTCTTCCTCAGCGCTAAACTCTCGAGTGACGTCCAATCCAGAGAGGTCTATTAGGAAGTAAGTGGCTGTCAGGAGCTCCATCCGTAGGCGTAGGCGTTTGACGGTGATTCATGCGCCCCCAGATGACGGTAATCCGATGCCTTCCCATCCTCGTAAGACGTTGACGTTGCAAAAAAATGAATAAAAAAAGCAATTTATCAAATTACCCTACACTCAAAAAAACGTCTCCTAGGCTTTTCTTACTATAAAACTTAATGGAGGAAGTTTGTAGTTGATGTTGAAAAACTCGCCATCAAAAGGGGAAGGAAAAAAAAAGAGGTCAGATAATGTTGCCCTTTTTTGTAATATAAAGTTAATTGATGTCATCAATTGCTACGATTTCATGCGACCATAAAGCTGTCGTTTATTTTTTTAAATGTTTTTATGTGCTAGCTCAATTATTTTTTACTTTAGTTGCATGTTTCTATCTCTCTCTCTCTCTCTCTCTCTCTCTCTCTCTCTCTCTCTCTCTCTCTCTCTCTCTCTCAATATATGTAGAGTATATATACAGTACATATATATATATATATATATATATATATATATATATATATATATATATATATATATATATATATATATATATATATATTACATTATATATATATATATCATGCAAATTGATAAATTTTTTTTTTCAGGTTTGTATTAGTGCTAAGCTAAAGGAAACTCAGGGAAACTAGGTTGCAGTGGTTCCGTACGTAAATGTAAGTACAGTATCCAAATGTTTCTGACGTAGAAAAATCAAATTTTGTAGTTTTTTCAGGACTAGGATCAAACCAGTCTTTTGTAGCATCATTTACAAATGGAAGTATACACATTAGTGTATACAAAATGTTCTGAACTGTCTTGTTTAATTTGAACGTATACATTTTGCTTATTTAGCATTATTACATGATGTAGAAAGACATATGCCAAGCAGATGCACAATTATTGTAGTATGACACTGAAATTGTACGTATATAACCATGTTTTTTCAACATTAAGCCTTTTTTTGCCTAACAAGGGGTGGCTCCCTAGGAAAGACAAGACAGTGTTCACTGCCACATTCATACTTGAGTGATGAACCCCAGTGCAGAAAACTTCTCAACACTAGCTTCTTTGGGCACCTACGCGATAGCTCATCAGAAACATGTCACACCCTCTACACGCACACAGCTTTGTTCACCCTCATCCTCCTTTCTATGCCACGTTCAAACCATACGTCCTGCCCTTTCTGTGTCTTCCTCTCTTTACTCCTAGTGATTCCGAGGTATACGCATATCTCACCAACCTCACATTCTCCATTCTCTCCACATGAATTAAACATATCAGAACACTGATCTATCTTATCACCTGTGCCAGCCTGTTACCAGATCCTTGTATATCTTCATTTCTTACCATTTCACCTCTGCATCTAAAGCATCCACACTTCACCCTCATAAAGGAAAGTTGGCCTAAAAATCACGCCATACATTTTGTCCTTGGCCTTCATAGACAATCCAAGCTTCCTCCCAACATTTTTACACACATCCTGCTCTCTCTCTCATTCCTACCATCATCTAATATATTTACTCCTAAATATTTACATGATTTGGTGTTTTGATTCATCCACCATTCATACTAATATTGATTGACCCATCCTCCCTAATTGTATTTACTTTTAGAATATTTCTTTTTAACTTTGTGCTCTTGCAAACACTCAAACTGTTTCAGTAGTCTGTAGTGTCTCTTCACAATCCGTAGTCATTGCTGTGTCATCTACAAACTCCGGCCATTCCTTACTTTTACTGCCCATTTTGTCATCCCTCAGTGTAGCACGTACACCTACTACCCATTTTCTGCCGTCTTGCTCACTCCATCCATAAAGATATTAAACAACCACAGAGACGTAAAAGCCCAGTTCTTATGCCAAACTAGTCGCTCTTCCACCTGGAAATTCTAATACGCACTTTCATCGTAGAGACTTTTTATTGCTCTTGAAAATTGTATATCTGTAACTCTCTATATTGCCTTAGACGAAGCTATCAAGCATATTTTTTTTATGTGTGCTATATAGAGCTTTCTCCCGTTGTGGGTTAGTGCCGTCAGTGCATGTAGGCTTTACTTAAGGTTCTGTGCAGCGTCCCTTCGGCCCCTAGCTGCAACCCCTCTCATTCCTTTTACTGTACCTCCGTTTATATTCTCTTTCTTCCACCTTTCTTTCCACCCTCTCTTAACAATTGATCCAAAGTACAGCTGCAAGGATTTCCTCATGTTACATCTTTCAGACCTTCTTACTGTCAATATCCGTTTCAGCGCTGAATGACCTCATAGGCCCCAGCGCTTGGGCTTTTGCCTAAAATTTTTTACTCTTCTATATACAGCTTTTTCCATTTTGTTTGACATTTCTCACATAACTATTTCATAACAAATATTTGACCTACACACCCCGTTTCTTGTCCGAATCCATACTGTTTCTCCTTGGACAATAAACCTTTTTTCTTTAACCCCAGCCCATATTTCATCCATTTATCCAAAAGTGGTCTTCTCATATTCTTTTTATCAAACTCTGAAACACATTTTCACTCTTCACTCTCCAGCTAAAACGTATCTGAAGTTTTGTTTCATATATAAGATAAGCACACAGACACACACACCTACACACACACACACGCGCGCGCGCATTTTATCACATCACCGTGATTCATATACAAGCATTAAGCTACAACTGTCCTTTAATATCCAATTCGCTCTACTCGGAAATAATATATTTTCATATCTGTTACCCGAAGGGGAATTTCGACGAACTTGTCAACAAAAAAAAATTCCCCTTCGGGTAACATATATGAAAATATTTCCGATGTACAGAAAATTGGACATTAAAGGACAGTTGTAACTAATGCGTGCCTGTATACTTATGTGTGCATACTGTATATTTTCCTTAAATACTTACAGGCATTCTTGTACATGTAACTGTTCCCATAACGGGGTGGGGCGGGTGGGGGCGTCTAGAGAAGAGCAAAATACAAATTAGTGCAATTTCCATCCTGTTCCTTCTGAATTACATATGAATTCCCTGTGAAGAAAAGTCCGCATCATCAGCTGCTTCATACATATAATTTATATTGAAAGCTGTCAAGTAGGTCAGCTCGCTCCCTTCATGCGCAGTCTCTTGCCTTGTAACTTGTATAGCCTTCTCTTTCTGTATATTTTCATTCCATCCCGTAGGGGGTAGCGCCGTCAATGCACCTCTCGCGTTGCGCTGTAGGCATTCCTTAAGGGTCTTTGCAGCGTCCCTTCGGCCCATAGCTGCAACCTCTTTCATTCCTCTTACTGTATCTCCATTCATATTCTCTCTCTTCCATCTCTCTATCCACCCAGTCCTAACACTTGTTTCATAGTGCAATTGCTTTGAGGTTTTCTTCCTGCGACACCTTTCAAGCCTTTCTACTCTCAGTTTCCCTTTCAGCGCTGAATGATTAAATAGGTTCTAGTTCTTGACCTTTGGCCTAAATTTTATATTCCATTCTATATTCCATGCCATTCCTTTTCATTCCACTTTATGTGGAAAATGCTCCCATGATCGCCCTTTTCCTCTGTCCGAAGGGAGTGTATGTCCTTTTTCATAAAGTTTCATCCTCCATTCTGTGTTCTCTCTACGTGACCATCGTCAGTTTTCTTTAAGCACTAGTTTTCAATTATTCTTAGCATTTTATCATGTCTTTGTGCTCTCTCAGATTTCTCACCCTCTCAACCCTTTTCTTTATTCTCAAACTCATAATACCATAACTGTTTTTAGAGAACAGTCGTTACTGAGCAATGTTTATAACCCTCTTATTCTAACAGCCACTAGCATTTCCTTCCATACTTATTATTCTCAGCCTGCCCTTTAGAACCTTTATCTCTTTCAAGACTTGTTCAGCTAACAAATTTCACAGTGTACCGTACTACAGCATCACTTTTTAATCCTGTCAATTCTTGATGCTTTTTATTCATGAACCTTTTAATTGCCCTTTGTATAGACTCAGCGGTCACTTTCATGAGCATTCCCTGATACACATTAACCTTTACCCACCTGCATCGTTTAGGCTAGTTCTGCCTCACCCCAGTCTTCTATATTACACAACTTTGTGAATTACTCAGTCGATACCAGACCCCTTTGCTAGTAGTACTACCATTTAAATTTATATTCGAAATTCCATTTTACACGAAGCTATTCATCTGTATTACTCACCATCCGTATGACTTTTAAATTTTTATTTTAGTATTTGCTCAAATTTGTATCTGAATATTCATTAATAATGTCCTCCCTTTTTGATTACCTTATTCTGGTACACAGACTTCACAATTCCTGCAATTGCCATAGTTATGAGATACAGAGAAGGAAATTTACGATTAGCCACAAGTTAAACCTGTGACCCCAAGAAATGGATTAAGTTAACATTTTTTAAAGTCACCAACACATGGGTACCTACCTATCAAGTTTCTTGCAAATCGAAGGGAAAAGGGGGAAGAAGGAGACTAGGCATAATAATAAAAAAAATAATAATATTATTATTATTCCACATTCTTTTCAGTGTAGTAGTAGTAGTAGTAGTAGTAGTAGTAGTAGTAGTGGTAGTAGTAGTAGTAGTAGTCGGTTTCAAAGAGACAAAAAGTAGGGAACTTTTAGAAGTCTGAGACTGATGATGGATGCTGTGCCTCTACTTTTTGTAACTTTATGCAGTAGTCGTAATAGAATGAATTTCCAAGAAGATCAGCCCCTTGTGATTACGAGACTTTAGCCTTTATTATTATCATTATTGATGATGGTGGTAATATTCAGGTTATTTTTTTGAAAGTAATGGAACCAATATTAATACCATATTTGAATAGTTAACGTGAAATTGCCTTGTAATTTTAGATGGTGTATGTTAATGATTATTTAAGTTGTAAGAGGATTTGTTTCATGGACGTTTTATTGCTGTACAGGTTTTTTCCACGGGTATTTTAATAATGCAGATAGCTTCATCACAAATTTATATGTAGGTAATGGTGTATGATTCTCTCTCTCTCTCTCTCTCTCTCTCTCTCTCTCTCTCTCTCTCTCTCTCTCTCTCTCACAATATTGACACCCACCTAATTACAATTAATCATAATGCAGTTGGTTTTATATCATATTTATATGTACATAGTGAATGTATGATCCTCTCTCTCTCTCTCATACAGTGAACAAATTCCTAAATCTCCCTTCAGTACCTTCAAAAATCCCATCAACGTAGCTTGTGGGGGACGGACCATTACGTGGCCCCTCTGGAAGTATATCAGGAATGTATGAGAATTTATGAACTACGGAATGCCTTATCATGGTTCAACGGCTTCCGTCTTTTCCTTTTTTTATGGATCATGTATGGGACCGTTTTCCCACGCGGGTGACCTTGATGTCCCACCGATAATCGAATGCCATACCTGGCTATTTTTACCCTTATCTCTAATGTCTCTGTCCTGGCATGATATCAATCATTATTAACGAGAGAGAGAGAGAGAGAGAGAGAGAGAGAGAGAGAGAGAGAGAGAGAGAGAGAGAGAGAGAGAGGGGGCTTATGAAGATTTATAGGTTGTGAATTGTTTTTTTTTTTTTTGAGTGGAGTAGGCTAGTTGGCAGAATTATTAATGAGGATAATGAAGATGAAAAGGATGACAGTAATAACATAAATTATTACAATAATTTATGATGATTGTGATGATGATGTCATTATTGCATATCACTGAACTGTTTCACAGAGGAGTGACGTATAGTAGTAGCAACAAGGGGGCTTCTGATAACTCGCATGTTTTAAAAACTCATTTTTAACCAGGGCACTTTGATGTCTCCGCTTTGTCTTATCTCCAGGCTCGTAATCTTGTATATGAATAGTGTTTTATATGGTAAATTTTTGTCTAAAAAAGAGACACTTCAAGGAGGCCATATTGTAGTAAATAAATTACAGTAGGTATTCATTAGGTCAAAAATTTTTAGTCTATGAAGAATATTAAAAAAAAAAAATCAATGACAGAGGGCTAATCCCCTAATTAGACATAGCAAAGAATGTGTCAGGTGACAGTTTTGCAGTAAAAAAACAATATTAGCTTTGTATTCAGAGTCAGAAATTTGCTGTCCATGAAGAATGCTATGATATAACTTTAATGAACGGCAGAAAATCCCCTTGTTCTGCACGGAAAAGAAAGGCTGGCGAACACGAAACATACAAACGGCCTTTCTCCTGAGGAGAAACAAGAACACCCCTAAAAAACTCCATGAAGATGATGATGATGATCCTCTTGACAGGGCCAAGGCAAGAATTAACCGTGCTAACATAACTCACTCACACTTAATGAGATGTGTGTAAACAAACCCCTTCTCTCTCTCTCTCTCTCTCTCTCTCTCTCTCTCTCTCTCTCTCTCTCTCTCTCTCTCTCTCTCTCTTTCTTGGGCGCGCACAGATGTTTTCAGCCCCGTACCCATTTTATATACCTTGGTACCCAGGGATCTTTTTGATGGAGTGGCCGTAATGTGTCGCGTCTTTGTGTGTGAAACAGTATTCCTGCGTAACGGCTCTCTTTAATAGGAGCGTCCTCTGTTGTCTGAATTGTGTCTTCTTGTTCTTCTGCGGCACGAAAAAAAAGTTAGCTTGTTTTATACTGTAGCGTTTGCGTAATTATTGTAATTATTGTTCATTGTTATGTGTATCTTGTATGTATACCTGCATAGCGTCTAGGTACTTTCCATCAGTTGATGTATCCGCGTCCATTTTTTTATGCAGGAAAATTTATGAAAAGACAGTATCCCAAATTAGCTCAGTTAAAATACAACAAGACTTACAGTTGTGTTTTAGGGCAAATCTTACATATCCATTACATAGAAGTGAGTTCATAATTCATTATTGTAACCCACACACAAATTACATACTACTGTAGAATCGTAATAAAACCTTAGGAATGTTATTTTTAATGTAGGTCTCTCGTGCTTTTTAATAACATGAAAATCGAATGGCGGAGAGGCATAAGAATATGAGCGACATCCGTTTCATCTTTCCATGGCTGCTCTTTTAATGAGAATTCATACAACAGTGGCAGTTTCAAAGGAATACCTCCAGGGACCTTCTAATTAAATGTTGCTCCACTACATTGTTGAATATGGAGCTTATTTATGAAGTGTATTTATGAAGATAAGAGAGAGAGAGTTCTGCATTACCGTATCAGGTTTTAATTAAAACTATCTCGTAACTCTGCTTTTTGTCTTGTGCCGTTGGTTAGTTGCTCTATTGGTGTTGGCAGTACCCCTTTCTTATTTCGCATGAAAGACACCACAGACTTATCATTGTTGTCGGTTTTGTTATTTTTTAAAGCTAGGAATGTCTTACCTTTAGGTATTCTCGTGGAAAAGTTTAAATTACTGAGTTGCAAAAGTATGAAAGCCTAAAAAGTGTCAAAGTATGAATATGCTTGTAAATGTCTTTTATGTATGTATTTGTGTGTGTGGAGGAATTTGCAGTGTTTATTTAATAAGCTGTTTGCCCTAATAGGGATGGCTTCAGAGAAAAAACCATACTTTAATCACTGACCCATTCATACTTTTTCTGTCGAACCGTGGATGAATCCCTTGTGCAATAAAACTGCCGCGATTTTAGCCAGTTCATTCACCTACTGAGAAGGATCATCAGCAGCTTATCATAACTCCCCTTGTATGCACGCTTGCTCTTCTTAGATTCTAAGGTCCATTCCTTCTAATCTATCTTTCCTTCCTCCTGTCTCTCCTGAATTACACTTCACTATCCTCGACATAACCAAACCATCTCAAAATACTCTGATCCAGCTTTCCACCTGCATTAACTGTTGACCATTTATATGTATCTCCATTTCTCACTATATCAATTCGTCTTTGCCACATGTAACATGCATACAAGTCATTTGCACAGCTTCAAATTTTCTTGTCATTCCCATTCAACATCCACACTTCACTCCCTTAAAGGTCAAATGGCTCCATAATACTTTCATACATTCCCACCTTAGCTTTTATGAGCTATTCAAGTCTTCCCAATCTGTTGCGCCCACCTTACTATCTTTCTCGCTTCTCCTTTTTTGTGACTCACCAGTCCTGTCAGCCTACCATCATCTGTTATGTTCACTTCCAAATACAGTACTTATACAAATCGAGCGCTACCATCCTTCTTTCGTCCTTATTAATATTCATTGTTCGATCTTCCTGGTTTCCATTTACCTTCATGACCGCAGTCATGTTCACATTTACTGTCAATTTTCTCTTACTGCAGACACTATGCAGACTCGTTTTACCCTCCCCAGAATGTATCATTGTCAGTCTTCAACCTTGCAACACTCCATTCTTGACTCATTTTCATATCTCACAACTTTGCAACTTATCTCCCATCTTTTCTCAGACTTCTTGCATCATGCCATCCATTAAGTATTAAGTATTAAACGGCTACAGAGAGAAAACTTGACCACTTTTCCACCAAACTAATCTCTCTCTCTCTCTCTCTCTCTCTCTCTCTCTCTCTCTCTATATATATATATATATATATATATATATATATATATATATATATATATATATATATATATATATATATATATATATATATATATATATATATATATATATATATATATATATATATATATATATATATATATATATAATATACATACATACATACATACACTCACTTCTATGGAAGTGAAGTGTGGCTGTTAAATGCAGATGAAATTAAAAGGTTCACACGTACTGAGATATGT
Source organism: Macrobrachium rosenbergii (assembly GCF_040412425.1). Taxonomy (NCBI): domain Eukaryota; kingdom Metazoa; phylum Arthropoda; class Malacostraca; order Decapoda; family Palaemonidae; genus Macrobrachium; species Macrobrachium rosenbergii. The sequence goes on along the minus strand of NC_089780.1, from coordinate 29,580,861 downwards.
AGAAGTAGTAAGACAGGATTTCTTATGAGGCACGAATGCATAATTAGAAAGAGTTAAAAAGGAGGAGAGGTTGAACCAGAAAGGGTTCAAGACGGTGTGAAAGAGGTACTGGAAATTAAGGGATTTGATATCCAGCTAGTGCAAGAGTGTATGCTAGATATAAGTTAAATTAAGTATACCTTAGTTTAACCAGACCACTGAGCTGATTAACAGCTCTCCTAGGGCTGGCCCGAAGGATTAGATTTATTTTACGCGGCTAAGAACCAATTGGTTACCTAGCAACGGGACCTACAGCTTATTGTGGATTCCGAACCACATTACAATGAGAAATGAATTTCTATTACCAGAAATAAATTCCACCGATTCTTCATTGGCCGGTCGGAGAATCGAACGCGGGGCCAGCAGATTGACTAGTATGGTGTGTGTGTGTGTGTAAGGGGAGTTTGACACTCTGCTGATGAACCTTTTGCAAAAATTTATGAAATAGCTAAAGTAACAAAAATTGTCTGCATAAGAGCTCATCCATGATCCGGAAGTTAAATTCCGTAGGGGGGTTAGCGCAATCACTGCACCTCATGTGGTGCACTGTGGGCATTACTAAAGGGTGTTTGCAGTGTCCCTTGGCCCCTAGCTGCTCGTTTGTTCTTAACCTATTCGCACTTCCTTTCCTCAGTCATGCATTTTAGTAATTTACGTACATTTTTTTATTTGTTTTTACTTTTTTAATAATAAGTGATCTCTTCTTTCTGTATTTCTCATTACCTTCTGTTACTTCTTTCAAATCAATACCATATTCTTTGGACGCTTGAATTTCAAAACAGTGGCCCCTGTGGGCTTGTTCTATAAATAGGGTTCATCTTCTGAATAATGATATTGATAATCGTGCTGTCAACTTCTTAGCTGCTACCTACCTTCATGCAACTTTTGGGTCTTCTCCCAGTTCCACCTTTAGATCCTTGTACTTCATCCTCTTTATATTTGGATCACTTAATCTTCTGTCCAACCACTCCAACTCCTTTTCACTGTCTTGAGTGCTGAATGGCCGAAAGAGCCTCAGTGCTTGTCTTAACAGCCTAAATCACTCACATCAGCCAGAAGTTGAATATCGATGTGGTGGTAACTGTGGTGCTTTTTTTGTGGGGGGGGGAGCCTCCCCTTGTAAGGGGAAATGACTTGATGTTTTTTCATGTTTAAACGAGCTTGAGTCTAAACCTACAGGGATATGAGCAATTACTGTTAGATCCAGCGGTTGAGTAACGCTTTCGGTAGTAAACACGATGCCCATTTTTAATTAATAGGCCTGGATTTGAGACCCTGAATCGGTATTACTTATGTAATTGAAGATAATTCGACTGTCTATTATTGAAAATATAGTTGCCCAGAAACTTAAATGATTTCTCTGTGAGATTAATTATCAGTCGGAAAACTGTATAATCTATATCGTATTTACGATGATTTTATTCTAAAATGTGATACAGAGAACTGCTACGGTACGTTAAATGTTACTGTAGTATTTGCAACCCGTCAACTCAAACAATAATTTACTCTCTCTCTCTCTCTCTCTCTCTTAGAAAACCAAAGCAGGGGGGAAAGGATGGGACCATTCCCTGAGTATTTGGTAGTAAAAATTTACTCGTAGATTGAAAGATATCTTGGGTAGTTATTTAATTTTAAACAGCCCACGTGGTCAGACATTGTGCTTACTTAAGACATCAAAAATGAAAATGATTGAAGCAGTTATTTGCATATCAGAAAAACGTGGGAAGGAATGTTTTTAGGGTAATAATTCCACGTAGTGGAGTCGCTACACTGGATTGTACATGATAAAAAGGTAATGAACTTTTAATTTCTGTCCAGTTGATTCGGAAGTGGAAATCAGATATGTTCATAAGTCTGATGTCTTGTAGGCAGTGGTTGTTCAATTTCCTTTGTATTTCGTTGTTAAAACTCCCTCATGTTCTTTACACTTTGTATTATAGCTTTTTATGAAAATTTGGCGTTGAAACGACACAGAGGCCTCAAAGTAAGTTAAATCTTTATCATGTTGTTTGGGATCTTAACTTCTTGGTAAGATATTGTGAGCGTCGTTTCGTGGTTAAGAAATGGAATTGGGCCTTCAGATAAATTAGCGCAAATCACAAGTGGTTCTCTGTTCGGTATTTTTGGCTGTGATGTAGTTCGTCTAACGAAACAAGTGGAAATTAAAATATTCTTCTCTTAGGGGAACAGTATGTACGGAATGATTGTTGAATGAGCTCTGCACATTTAAATTTTATATATGCATAATACGCACGGGTTGCACACACACACACACACACACACACACACACACACATATATATATATATATATATATATATATATATATATATATATATATATATATATATAATTTGTGTGTGTGTGCATTCTAACTACAAAAACTGTTCATAGATATATATATATATATATATATATATATATTATTATATGTGTGTGTGTGTTTATGTCTGTTTGTGTGTGTGCATGTTTGTTTGTTTGTTTTGATGCATACATAGCCTACTATCTATATGAAAAAAATACGTTTGCTTAGATGCGTACATTAGTCTTGCCTGTTTATATATAACGATTCTCTTACCACCTGTTCACCATATGTTACTATTTACAAGATCGATTGCTGTGGTGTGCGTTATTGGGTTTCTCATCAATCATGCCCAAGTGGGCATCATTTACGCATACTACTCTCGCCTTTGCTCTACACGACAGTTCCTTCCCTTTTTGGCAGTTGTAACTGATGGAACATTCACAACAGCTGTAAACGGTGTCTAAACACACACACATACATACACTCATACACTTGTATATATATGTGTGTATACATAAGTATATATATATATATATACTTATATACATACAGTACATACATTATATATATATACATATATATGTATATACAGTATATACATATGCATAAATATATGTGTTCGTGTGTGTATGGGTATTTATTTACAAATGGCGAGAGAACACGTTTGACTACGTATTTAGTTATATATAAATTGTCAAGTATTGTGTATGTACTGTATATATATCAATGAGGAGGGAACGTATGTGTCTCTTTATAGCTTATATAGTTATAGATAACTTGTTACTTATAGATAGGTCTAAGTATTGTTGTAGAAAAGTTTGTTACCAGCATTTATTTTGTCGTACTTGAGAATCATATTTTACGAAGTATATGCCTTAATAGACAAATAATCATACGCACACATCACCACGCAATATATCAGTATTCTTAAGGGCGCACATATGCGTTATGTTTCACCTTCGTGACCCTATGTGTCAGTCATGTCTCCTGTGCATATCCTGTTCAGCTCTCGAGTTTGCTTCCTGTTTATCGCTTTCAGCTTCCTGTGACTTGTGAGTGGATCAGGTGAATAGTGCTACTGCTGGTTTAGAGAGAGAGAGAGAGAGAGAGAGAGAGAGAGAGAAATGTGGGGGTTGGGGTTCAGGTACAATGAAGGATTTAGGAGTAATGGCTGTAATATCAGCTACAACTGAATAATAATAATAATAATAATAATAATAATAATAATAATAATAATAATAATAATAATAATAATAATAATAATAATAATGTTGTTGTTGCAACAACATTATTATTATTATTATTATTATTATTATTATTATGTAAATAACAAAAACTTTTACATTATTTTAAGCTTAAATATGAAAGTGGGAAAATATGGACGGAAGAGAAGGAAAATATGAAAAAGCTACCTAGAAATTAAATGAAGAACAACGGCAAAGGTGTGATAACGATGAAAAATTTGTTTAAACTAAATGTTATTTGTTTGTAAATACCAAGACGAAAAAAATAAACGAAACAAAAATGGAGGAGAGGAGCAGAGTACAAATGCAAACCTAGCGAGAGAGAGGGGGGGGAGGGGAAAGTCAAGCACAATACACAAATTAGGGGTAGTGGGTGTAATATCAACAACAAGTAAAGCATTATTATTGTTATTATTATTATTATTATTATGATGGGACTGACAAGAAAATCTGATGACGTATAAAGATAAAAGTGCGCAAATATGATAGGAAGAAAAGGAAAAAATAAAAGAGCTACAAAGAGCAACTGCAAGGTGTGATAATGATGGAAATTTTGTTTAAACTTTTTATTGGTTCATTAATAATATAATAATAATAATAATAGTCCAGGCGACTGGTGCAAAATAGAGCTAGAATTGCTCAGTTAGTGATACAAGCATGAAATTTGGCATAATGATACTTCAGTCCATACTCAATATTTACAGGGGTGGAGCCCTTGTATATCACATGTTTCTTAGCAACGGTTGCTAGGGAACACGAACCACCTACCAATGGGCAGCATAAACCCGATTCAGGAAGAAAATTTTTATATAAACCACCAACACCTTTTGTTAGACATATTTATAATATTTATATCAGTAGTAAAATGTTACAGGCATCAGCAGTAAGTAACAACAACATTTATTTTGTTGCTAGGCAACTCACCGACCATAGTAGCAGTCCGCTTACATCTTTATCCAACATTCAAAAGACATTCCTACTTGCAGCAGGTTAAAATTATACAGGAAGGGAATATGATTAATCTATCTAGCAGTCTGTTGGCTTGATAATCTATGTAGACTATTAGAAGTATTTATTACACTATAATAGCTAAACAATAAGTATGTGCTTGAAATTACTGTGATTCATACAGTGATCAGAATTAAACGAAGAATAGAATGGAGATATATATTCAAACACGTATGTTACTAGGCAACACAAACACAGTATCAACTAGCTACTCACACATTTCATACATTGTCACAATCTGTGTGGCATGTGCAGTAAACTGTACACTTAAGGTGTGCCCTTACACACTTGCAGTCTGTGCATCTGCTCCTACATCTACATTGGGTTAGCTCTGGACACGATGCACTTGCTTCAGGTAGATTTGTCCACAGCGGTCTCAATGCTCTGGACAGGTCCACCCCATTCAGCAGGGAAGGCAACTGGCGATGGGGGGTTGTAGCATGCCCCAATGGTGTCCACCCTGCAATACTGCCCTCCTGATATGTTGTTGTAGAGCAGCTTTAGAAGGAGGAAGGACTGACATCTCACGCCCTTTACGTGTGAACAGAAGCTTTCTGGCTTCATTGACCGAAGTACATGTCGCTGTTCTGTCATATAGAAGAATGGTGAAGTACTCTAGTGAAGTGTATGTCTCTTCAGTAATTTGTTCTGGTGCATCATGCACCTCATAGAAGGCACCAGTGAATTCATCATGTGTTTCCCATACCTTCCAGGCGGTCTTCTTTCCGACTTGGGCAAACTGTGACACTGTATCACAGCCAGTGAAGGCATGGAACACAGGGAGTGCTAATGACTTTTGGGGCCCAAGTGAAGCAGATATCTCATGAACTGGAATGTAGCGGAATTCCTTGCTACAGCCGAAGGCAATCCAGAGTTCAATAGCACCTACATGCTGCACAGTTGCTACTGCTAACACAACAACATCAGTATCAACAGTTCGAACAAGAATCTTGCGGAAGCCCTGCTTACAAGCATCATCAGCCACATGGACCATCATTCTGGAATCCACTTCCCTCATGATTACATGGAGCAATGTTAGTGATGTCTCGAATCGGTACACAAAGTACATCAGCACCATCAGTAAGAATAAGAGGCTGCTCTGCCGAAGTGCGTGTCAACAGTTCTTCATTTAGTAGTTTGAACAGCTCGATTTTGTTGTTGTTAACACGAAGGAATTGCTGCCAGTTCTTTGGTATGGGGCTGGATACCTGCACACGTCTCCGTTGACTAGGGCCCTTACACGTGTTTCTCTGGTCTGTGCCTTCAGACTGTTATCCACATACTGATCCCAGACAATATCTACACGTTGAATCTGGTTTGCTCCTCTTGATATGCGGAACAAAAACGTTTGCAGCATAGTCACCAAATGTTCTGCATCCACCAGGTCTAAGAATGTTGACAAGAACAGCACCATCCATGATCGTCACTTCTGTGTCTGGCCTTGTACCACATGTAGATGCTGCATGCTGTTCTAGGCAACCCATGAGATCGATTTTGTCCCCAGTCGTAATTGCCCATAGGAAGAGAGAGATGGTGGAAACGGATGGTTTCATGGCTGAAGAAATTGTCTAAATCACCATCTCTTGTCTGGCATGCAACATACAGCCTTGCGAACAGAGAGGATTCATTTCTCAACAGACTGGACTTTGCATCACCTTTCTTAAACCTTTGTGTTTGTTCATTAAACAATTCTACCTTGTTCCTGTGATGGTGGCTGTTATTGGCTTGGTGTTTGTCCTAAGGCGCTCGTCTACAAACATTTTATACTGCTCTTGGCCTTTCAGCTGTATACTATAGAGGCACTCAACTGACTGCTGGTCCATGATGTCCTTTGAATGCAGTCGCAGAAGATCCTGGCTTTCTTCCTCAAAAGGGCTGCCCATGCCATCAATTGCACTTGCTGGTGCGTTCACCTCTCTAGCGAAGTGCTTTTGTGTGGGCATCTGTTTGCTCATGGTGGTTTCTCTGGCCAGCACATTCTGTTTTCCCAACCATGGAAGACTCAAATTCAGAAATGATGCGGATGAGTTCTGGCCCTGCTACTGCCCAGCGTAAAGGGCATCTGGATCCTGTGTCAAGCCAATGATCCTCCTTCTTCCTTCATCAAGCCATTGTTTTGTTCATGGCCTGGTCAATGCTCATGAGAGAAATTTTCGCCTGGATTTAGCCATCGCAAACTTGCCCTGTCGGAATTCTCGAGCAACATCAGGATGAGTGTTTTCCAAACTACACATATCTCTCATGTACTGGCACCCAACGGGCATAATGGGTGTGGTTGAGACTGAAGAACCAAGGGACCAACTTGGTCAGTGTATCTATGTACAAGCTAAAGTCACCCACACGTAGCGTGAACGTGACGAATGCCAACACAAGCAGCTCCAGTTCGAGTGTTGTGTACCAATACTGAAACTGTGGGCTTTCTGATTTCCGTTTGGTGCACCAACTGTTGAAGGTCTCAGGATCCTCACTGTCTGTGACATACACATCATATGCCTTCTTCAGCAGGATATACAATGCACATGCAGTGACTTGATGGGCATGTCTGGTGCAGGTCACATGAGATGCCCTCAGGAAAGATTCAACAATGCCTGGAGTAGCAAGTTCTGCTTCCTGAAAGAGCCTCTACCCAACCGCTACCTTCCAACCAGTGACCCAAGACTTTGTAGCTTGTCATCTCTGTATGAAGGCCACCGAGAAGTATGACAAAGAAAGAAAAGATAATATATGGCATGTATATATAAATATATGTAGCAACATTGGTTTGTATAGGCTTGTCAGTGGCTCATACCATTGATATTATCTTTGTCAATACCGGTTGCTAAGAAAATGTTCCTAGCAACCAATGCTATAATCCTGCAGAGTACAGAGAGGTTCCATATTAATAAAAACACAATCTCTATGTTGTAGACATTCAAATATTTGATATTGTTTTTAATAAAATGATATTGCATGTGCTATTAGTGGATATTATCGTCCGGGGTTGCTGGCTGTCAAGCATAAAATGTTGCCTAGCAACCGTTGCTAGGCAAAATACAGTTCACGAGGGCTCCACCCCTGAAAATGTTAAGTGTGGTGTGGTGGACATTTATGCCAAGTTTCATGCTTGTATCACCATCTGAGCAATTTTTTCACCTATCGCTTGGACTATAATATACTGTATTTCGGCTCACGGCCATTAACTGGGAATATACAAAGCAAAGGGAATACAATACACACAATAGACAAAACTAGATGAAGCAAAATAGGGAGGGGCAGAGTACAATTGAAAACATATAGAGAGAGAGAGAGTATTCGGGGAGTTCAAGTACAATGAAAAAATTAGGAGTAATTGCTGTAAAATCAACAGCAACTGAAGCAACAACAATTATTATTATTATTATTATTATTATTATTATTATTATTATTATTGTTATTATTATTATTATTAAGAAACTGACAAGAAAAATGACGAAATTGTTTGAATCTTAAAGATAAAAGTGGGCATATATGACAGGGAAGAAAAGGAAAGTATGAAAGATCTCCTTAGAAATGAAAAGAAGAACGGCACAAGGCCTGATAGTAATGGAGATGTTTAAACGAGAGAGAGAGAGAGAGAGAGAGAGAGAGAGAGAGAGAGAAGAGAGAGAGAGAGAGAGAGAGAGAGAGAGAAGAATCAAGCAAGCAACACAACGGACGAGAAGATAGGGAATGAAAAATTGTGGCGGATGTGTTTGTGTTTATGTGTGTGTGTGTGTGTGTGTGTGTGGCGATGCTACAGGTTCCTTGCGGGTTGACCAATCCATCTCCATATGTCACCATCCTCCTGTAAGAGATAACCTGTGTCCCGTGGTAACAAAGGCCTGCGCTAATGATTTTCGGTGTTAAGAATAACGAAAATAATGCGATTGGTGATGATCTGGATGGTAGTATGAATGGTAATTATGAACAACATTTTATCGCAAGTAGTCGCTACCATTCATTATATGCCATTGCCTATGCCACGCCTGTTATTAATACAGTATTGTTATTGGTGTAGCTGTTAAATGTTTTTATTTACCCCAACTGTATATATGTATTTATGGTACTGCATTCCTTATTTTCATATGACCCAGAGCGGAAAGTATATTATTATTATTATTATTATTATTATTATTATTATTATTATTATTATTATTATTATTATTATTAAGATGTAAATGAATTTCACAAGAAAATAGAACAAATAAAGAACATTTGGGTCCAGTTGTAGAGAAATGTTGATGTTTAACCGTAACTCTTCCATTTTCATGCATGTTGTGGTCATAGAGCACCATAATGATAAAAGCTAGTTTATATACACCCAGGACAGCATAATGAACCGTAATGATACGTGTCATTGCATGAAAAAGAAAAGGGAGCAGGAACGGATGCATTTCTGGAGAGAGAGAGAGAGAGAGAGAGAGAGAGAGAGAGAGAGAGAGAGTTTAAGTGAACTATGAAGAGGAGAGAAAGGCAATGATAGGCTACTAAAATGTTATTATTAGTTAATATTATTTATTGTTATTAGCAACTGTTTAGGTGTAACCGTTTGATATAACTTTTCATGTCGTGTATCAAAATTTTGTATATTGGATTGTTTTCTCCTTGTTTATCTCTCAACATGGCCCTGAGCTGAAATAAAGAATATTAATTATTATTATTATTATTATTATTATTATTATTATTATTATTATTATAAAGTAAGCGCATGGCGATAAAGGGCAAAGGAGAGAGTATTATTTAAGAACGAAAAAGAATAAGAGAGAGAGAGAGAGAGAAAGTGCAGTGCGTGTGTCGGGAGAAGCACCCTGCTGGTAGGTAAGCCAGTGGGCGGAGACTTCGCTACCGTTCACTGACCACAGCCATATTTTACAGCCACGGAACTCGAGTTGGGGTTTAGGCTGGTTTCGAGGTGCCTTCTTTGTTATTATTATTACTTTTTCTCTTTTGCTGCTAGTTCTTTTCTATGAGTAACTGGTCCTTCGTTTTGCAGGTTTGCAACTTTATGTTTCATTATGGAATCTGCATAGGTACTTGTAACTGAAATTCACACCGCCAGTTTGGTTTTGTGTTGTGTGTAGTGGTCCTTCTGGTTATCGAGTTTATTTGTTTGGAGCACAACCAGTTGGCGGCTGGATTCTAATTTTATACACAAACACACACACATGTGTGTGTGTGTGTGTGTGTAAAATGTGCGTGTATATATGTGTGTGTGTAATGTGCATATGTATATATAATATATACAGTATATATATATATATATATATATATATATATATATATATATATATATATATATATATATATATATATATATATATAATGATAAAATAATATCAGTAACTGGTTTGGCAAGCAAAACGAAAGATTATGTGTTTCGCCTCTAATGGCACTGAGGGCGATCCAATGTGTGGTGTTCCTTCGTGAGGAAAGGTGAATCTGATGATGAGTAGCCGATGTTTATATCAGATGGCTCTATGACAGTCATCTGGCAGGATCAGGTTGTTGTGGCTTGTGGGGGTGGGGACGATCGCTTGCATTGGCAATCTAAGGCAACAGATACACGGACTCTTGATATATATATATATATATATATATATATATATATATATATATATATATATATATATATATATATATATTGTTACAGACTGGACTGGTAAGATGAGAATTTACACACACAATTATAATTGATGCTGCCATGAAACCAGGAGTCCAGTTTGTAAACAAAAGGGGATTCAATTGAAGACTTACCTCAGAATTTTCCTGGAGTTATAATTTAAGGTGGAAGGTCGCCATATTGGAATTTAGAATTCATTTACCAATTTACAGTGATTTATTTATAGAACGTAGCAAATTAACATTAGCAAATCAACAGTTAGACACCATACGACAAAATCACAGAGGGACAGATTCAGAACAGGGCATGGTAACAATACTGACAGGAATTGGCCACCAGCAAGTGGATAGAAATGGGGCCAATCTGCAATAATCAGTTCAATGGTAATAATTACATTCAGTCTGCAATAATCAGTTCAGTGGTAATAATTACATTCAGTCTTCCCTGATTACGTGGAAAGTAATGCCTATGATGGTGTTCCAGGATGGAGGAAATACTTCATGAAAGTGGTTGGCCACAACGGGAACTTCTGTAACTACGAACAGGAAATGGTGGCAGGCGGGAAGGGAAGCAAGGAATTTTGCAATCGTACATGTCTCATGTCTCCTCCTGAAAGAGACGTTTTCGTTAGCCCTGCTCAAACTAAGGGAAATGGAGTCTCCCTACGGAAGATTACGGGAGACCCGTTCTTAAATACAACACAGAAGGTATCCTAGAAGGTGCTTTTAATGAAAGCACGAAAATATGATCTGAGAATCGGAGCCGCGTGTGCGTTAACGATGAACACGTAATTATACGCGCCCAAAGTTAACTAACGCTGTTTCACTTAACTTAGATACGTAAGAAGCCCTTGGATTGCACTGGTGGAGGGATAAATGATTGTTATATCGGGATCTTTACTCGAATTCAAAGTACGTAAATGGCAAGGCGGGGGATACAGGCACGATTTGACAAAGGGGAGATTGTTTCGTGGAGGAATAGGTTAAAAGTTTAAAAGAAATGGAAATTAAAGAGTTAAGTACAAGGGACAGGGCTGGCAATTGACTACTCGCAACGTACAAACCTTTTATGATGGTTATAGGCGCCTGCAATCGGATTGGCTGTCGTCGGCGATCGCCACACCAGCGGAGATGGAGGGACCAGCAGAGCGTCCGCTCCAGATCAAGGTAGAAAGGTCTCTCCTGCTTTTTGGAAAAGCAGAGCGCATTCGGCGTTGGGGGGGGCGGGGGCCAGTTGTACCTGCAAGGAGTCATACGCCAGCAAAATCACAGAGGAAAGGAGACCTTAGGGCTAAGGCCTGACAGAATAAAATCCTCCCGCATCCCCTACTCTCGATACGCCTATTGGGCTGTCTGAACACAAATTGCTACCCCATCTCAGGCGATGCATCGTACGATCTTTAAGGGGGGGAAATCTAGGTGGGTTCTGGTAGCAAGGGGGGTTTTTAAGAGGGAGGCTCATTGTCTTCCCCGGCGTGGGCATTTCCTGTAGGCTGGGAAAGCATGCGTTCTCTGACCCTATGAGTGAAAACAACGGAGTTCCGCCATATTGGCACCAGCTATAAGCTAACGGAAAATATATCCTCTAAATAGGTTAGCTAGATAGCGGCTACATTAGGAGGGAGGGAGGTATATCCTTAACAATATATATATATATATATATATATATATATATATATATATATATATATATATATATATATATATATGTGTGTGTGTGTGTGTGTGTGTGCGTGCGTGTGTGTCATTAACTTCACGTCAAGGTCATGCCCCAGTACTGTATGCACATGTTGTAATAGTAAAGAGACACTTCAAAGATCAAGTATTGAAGATGTATTCTAAGAATTACACAAAACCCCTTTTCGGATAATTGTCTCCCTAGAAGAAATTGAAGCTTAAGATGGTTGTAATTTTTACCAATACTGCTTCAACAATATTTTTTTGAAGGGTCTTTCATCCTGCAATTTGTAAACGGATTGTTCATCATTATTACTCTATCAAGTATAAGGTATGACGAACAATCATACCTTAATAATATAACAATAAAAGCAATGCATGTTTTATGCATAATATGGTTGCTAAGATTATTGAAGAGCATTTTTATTAATAATAATAGAAGTAGTAGTAGTATTCACAGTAAGATGGACAATAAAGAAGCTATATCATTACTCTGCATAAAGAACCATAATGACAAGTATATAAGAATAATGTTCATTTGTACGTGGAATACTGACGTGTTGGAGGATACTCCATCGCCTTACTAGTTGGAAAGGCTTTTAAAAACCTAGTAAAAATACCATCCATATTGCCCCATGTGTAAATGGTCGATCTAGTCTGCGAGCAGCAATGCACGTCAAAAATGTTGTGTAATTGTAATTATTAGTAGATTTCTTCCACTCCAATCAGTCCTTTGGGAATCTTTCCAGTCTCGTTGGTCATGGGACATTGGCTTAGAGGGAGATGGTTAAAAAAAGTTGTGAGTGCCAGTTTCTGTTTCGTCCCCTACTCCCCATGAATATTTTTTAGTATTTTATTAATGTGTTGAACAGTACTGCCGAAGAAACGGTTAATGAAGCCTTTAAAACACCCATCTCCTACATAGCGTACGTCTTGAAAAAATAGGATACCCACATCCATCATCTAGCAGTGATCGTCAAAGAATTTCATGTATAATTTCAATAAGCCGTAGTGACACAAGACCTTCCAGAATATTGGTCTGGTCTGGGAACGCTGTCAACGGCGCGGCGTCTTGTAATCAACTAAAGCCATTAGTGGGGGATTTTTAAATTCCATACACTGCTGCACTATGTCTTAACACCAATATTTAATGTGTTGAAAAAAATTAAAATAATTTTGCAATTGTAATTTTTTACCCTTTATTTTTTTATTTCGAGTTTTTAATGTACTGCGATAAATTACATCTGTTTACCTTGAAAGCTACACTTGAATGAGTCTCCTAGGATGACTACTAACCTCACATTGACCAGTCAAAGAAAATATTGATAGTTAAGGTTTCCATAGAGAATTGCAATTGCAACTGATCTTAGTTTTGCTTGGTGTAAATATGCATATATGTATATATCACTACATACATATATATACATATATACGTGCATATATATATATATATATATATATATATATATATATATATATATACATATATATATATATATATATATATATATATATATATATATATATATATATATGCGTGTGTGTCTATGTTTGTGTTTGTGTGTATGTACGAGTATGTATATTCGACCACTTTATTTTTATCCAAAATATTTATTGATTACAAGATATAGTAATTTGAGTATAATGCTTAAATTTACACCTATTGCCTATTGCTGTAGTTGTATCCTAGAGAAGTTACTATCTTTACATAGACCATTTAAGGAGAAGTATCGGTGAGCATCATTGTGGTCAGCAAGAGACCGGTGCATTGTTGAGTTAAAATCTGCAGCTGATTGTCAAAGAATCCTAGCGTTCCTACTCAGCTACACAGTAGACTCTTTCTGTATTTATGAAAATTTCAGGTTTTAAAATTTAAAAACTTCCTTTTGACTATACTGTATTTTTGCGGTTTAAAATTTCTGTGAAGGTGGAATATAGTATGGTTGTGTGGGGTAGAGGGGGTGGGGGAGGTTTATCGTCCGATCTCGAGGCCCGTCAGATCCCATAATGCCTGAGTTGTTGAAGAGTACTGACGCTAGAAGGAAGAAAATGAAAGGGTAAAACAGGGTGAAGAAGAGTGGTCGCCTTTCATCTTCATATTACAGAAGATAGGATTATTATTGTAATCTTTATTGTTCACTCTGTTACAGAAGATAGGATTAATATTGTTAGCTTTACCCTTCATCCTTAAAAGGGTTAGTTTAACATTGGTAGGAGCCGTTAAAAACGAAACAATAACTGGGATGTTGAAATGAGTAGATACTGTAGGCATGAATATAGGACTCAAGAGGAAAGCAGTTAAAAAAAAAAAAAAACTGATGAAAGCAGAGAATTGTTCGAGGAAAGGAATCAGTTGACACTGATGACGAAATGCCTATACCTCTTTTTAATCTTTATTTTACTGTGTTTTTTGCTCATTAAGTTTGCGTTTAGTTTCCTCAACATAAACATTACTGTCTTTATATCTGAACTTTTTAGAGGCAGACAGGGTTCAGCTACCCTCTAGGAACTCACAATAGCCCTAGAAACTAAGTTCCTTAGCTGCTCAAAGAAGGATCCTTTCTGAAATATGTCGCTATTTTACTGTTTAGACTTCAGAGGTTAATAATTGGAATATCAGATATTCTAAAGCCTGTGTCACATTTCATATCTGTCATCGTACTTAGAACTTCTTGTTGGGTTTCATTATCGTATGAAAATAGGTGATTTAAAGGCTCTCTCAAAGAGAATCGTAGAATCTATATTCATAGCCAAAACTGACAAAGAATAGAATAGTAAAATTCATTGGACACTCACAGGTTCTTGGCAAAATTGAAAACGATGGCCCTTTGCCACAATGCCACGCTTGCTGGTGAGTTTTGGCAGATCTTCACCCCAGCCCTGAATTATAGTGGTAAGTGACTTGTCCTCTTTTATTTTGTAATAGCTCGCATGCTTTGGTTCCACAGCTTACCCAGCTTTAAAAACATGCGTTAAAACGAAGGAATATTTAGAGAAGAAAAGGTTAATGTATATAAAAAGAAAATTAACTTTAGGCCTTTCTTTTAAGAAACCAACAATAACGACATGGAATCTTCAACGTGTGAGATATATCGTTATAGATGAAGTGAAATCAAACGTTTATGATAATGCATTGTATTTGATCTTCTGTTTATCCTGTGGGATTTATTTACTTTTCATCCATTTATGCGGTGACAAAATTTCTACTGTTTGTGTATACACTTATATGTTCCCATAGAAATTGTTTGATGCCTGGAAAAAATTTTTAAAATTACTTTGCTTAGGCAACGAAGAAAATAAAAGCAGCTACACATTCCGTACATGCATATAGAAGTACTTTCCTTGTACAGACGCGCATATACGCAAGAAGCCTTGCATGACGTATCCTTATTTCACGGTACAAAAGAACAATTTTCTCAGAAGCCGATGCAACCCTTTAACGCGCGATAAGGGGCTTCTTGTACGATCTGTTACGATTCTTTAAGAAATCAATTTGCATGATAATGGCCAACTTCGCCGAGGTGTTTAAAGCAACAGAATGAAATCAGAGGTGGCTGCAGTAACCAAATGTGGAAGCATCGGTAACAAAACGCGGTTTACCGATAGCAATTACGATAAGGAGATATTTTCATCTTGTTTACATCGGCAAGCAAAGATAAATTTCAAATTGCAGTGAGATGGAGGGCCGGTTGCCAACTGCGCCAGTTAGGGAAGAGGGCAGTAAGTCGGTTTCATTTCAAAATGATATTGATTTCAATACTGATGCAAAGAAGGATTAATAAAAGCGAACATTCCCTTAGCGTCAGTTTTTTTGTATATTCTAAGCTTTGGAAATTAATGAATTACCATCCTGTCACCAGAGCTTTAAACCTTTATTATTATTATTATTATTATTATTATTATTATTATTATTATTATTTTGGAAGAAGACCCTCTTTAAGACATATTTCATTGTGTAAAATGGGATACAAACTGCCATTTTATTCAATGAAGTATTATTATTATTATTATTATTATTATTATTATTATTATTATTATTATTATTATTATTATTATTGCTGTTGATGGTGTTTCTGCTGTTTTGCTCCTATTTGCTTTGGAAGAGAATAATGTCCTCTCTTTAGAACCAGGACAGGGATTTACTGCATGAAAGACGAAAAATTCCAAGTAAATCTAAATCTAATTACCACCTGCCTGCTTGCTCGGGTAGGGAGACCGTAGGAGTCCATGGAGTGCTGCTGTTTACACCGGTAGCCAACGGAGTTAATCTGCCTGGGCAGGCATTCATTCGCTCGCTCAACCTTATTTTCGAAACTTGTTTGTATTAATCCTTCTGCCCCAGTTCTCTCTCTCTCTCTCTCTCTCTCTCTCTCTCTCTCTCATTCACTCCCCTTCTTCTTCTTCTTCAGATTGTGGGACATCGAAATTTTCCCAGACGTGGTGGAAAAGGCTTGAGGTTTTCAGGACACCTGGATTGTTGAAGGAGGTAGCTTAGAACTTAAGTCTGACGAATAGATTGAATTAAAGATAAAACGCATTAAAGTAACTCCTCACCTTATAATTTCATACTTGTTACCTGAATTTTATGGTTTCTTGCTAATCTGCCTTTTAGAAGTGATATATTTTTTTTTTTCAGCTAAATTTCTTGAATAGATTAATAGACTTAAATTACAGGGTGGTTTAGGCTTCACATTATGTGGAATTATTGCCGGGTGTGGAATATCTTGAATGTTCGGTAAAGGGCCTCTGGTAATTACCAGATTTTGCCACTGATCAGAAGGCCAAGGGACTGAAGCATGGCATTCAGTAGCATGGCATTCATTTCAGGATTACTGTAGCTGTAACTGAAGAAGTCGATTAATGTCCAAGGTCCTACCCTTAATTTCTATCATATTACATGGTAGAAATGCTATTTGCCGTACATCAGCAAAGAATAAGAAATTTAATGTTGCGTAATCTTTGGTATTTGTAGGCAGAGTGAAAAATCAAGGCATTAAGGATGACGCAGTTGACAGAGCAAAATATTTTATTTGTGGTATAACGTAATTCGCATGTCATTTTCGAGTGTTCATAGTTGTTATTATTTTCAGACAGCCGTCGGGGCTGTAGTTGGGTGGCTCTTGAAAAGCCTTAGTAATTATTTTGCTCTGGTTATCGGTGCTGGCCTTAGATTTATTTCCTAGTAACTGCGTCAATTTATGATTTTATTTCCATTCACTTAGCATTATTTGAGGTCAAAATGTCTGCTGTGGGACTCTTTGAATTGTTTACAATTAGACATTTTGCATGGAATAGAAGTGGTTCCTCCGTGAAATGGTTTGATGTCGTAGTTTTTACAGTGGGATACTTTAAAATTTTGGGTATTGTTAAAAAAATTGATGGCATGGAAGAAAGTCATGGTGTTCGAAAATATATAGGTTGTGGGTGATCAATAAGAAGCTGGTGACATATAAGAAGCTGGTGACATATATCAAGGGTGTATAAGAAGAATAGTGGCTTAGAGGCAGGGATTATTAAAGTCATATAGCGTTTTGGGAAGCTTACCTTATGCAGAGAAACAATAAGAGATTCTGATCAAGGTTAGCTTGAAGTATCTTGACAATTTTATTAGTTTGTCACACATTGTCATAATTATTGCTAAATATTATTTCTTAATTCGTATATGTGATTTTTGGCTTATAACGGGAACAGACGTCAAACGAGATTTGTACAAAGATGTCCAAAATTTCCATTAGTTCTTCAGTTGACATTTCCATCAGCGATACTGAACACATCCCTCAGGTGGATGAAGATCACAGAAGATACGGAATGACGAGAGAGAGAGAGAGACATATTGCTGGTCTTCTGATCAACAAGTCTTTGTTCATTAATTTATACAGTAACAAATGGCGGTTTCTAGTCCTTTTTATGGGTGGTAAAAACTGCAGCCTCTCTGTATCAAATTTTAAACCGCGTCTGGGTTGTACGGTAATAAGCTTTCCTCATGAATTGATATATATTGTTTTGTTTCTTGCATAATATTCACTGCTGTTATCACTGCTACTTCTATATACAGTAATATGATCATGCAAAGGAGTCTGATTGTAGAAAATACGTTTTCCAGATGAAATGTTCAGTCGTAGTTTCCAGGTTTCGATATAATTCGATTTCTTTGTGCATCATCATAACTCATGGAAATTTTTAGGTTTATATGCTGTTCGATTTCTATGTGGATCCGTAGGTATTATGACGCTTATAGGTTTGGATGCAGTTCAGTTTCTTTCAGTATCAGAATGCCACATTGCAGTTTCAAGCTTTAGACGTTTTTTTTTTGTGTGTGTGTATCGGTAGACCCTATGGCAGTTTCCAGCTTTGGACTTAATTCAGTTGCTTTGTCTATCAGCAAGTCGATAGCAAACCTCTAGATTTGGGCGTAGTTCGGTTTCTTTGTGTACTGAGAGATTCAGTTGCGATATATAAGTATGGACGTGGTTCAGTTTCTTTGATTATCAGTAGGCCCTATTGTAATCTCCAGCTTTGGAAAGGGTTCGATCTCTGTATTTATCAGTAGATCCTATGGCAGTTTCTAGGTTTTGCGCGTCGTTCCATTTCTTTGTTTATTAGCAGGTTCAGTGTCACTTTGTAGGTGTGGGTGGTTTTCAGTTTCTTAGTATATCAATAGGTCCTATGGCTTCATGG
This sequence comes from Macrobrachium rosenbergii, assembly GCF_040412425.1. Lineage (NCBI taxonomy): Eukaryota > Metazoa > Arthropoda > Malacostraca > Decapoda > Palaemonidae > Macrobrachium > Macrobrachium rosenbergii. Next base: position 29,562,294 of record NC_089780.1, on the reverse strand, counting down.
TCATATCTTGCTCTCTACTGCGTGATCAGTAGGCTAGATTCTTACTTGACTGATATATTTTTTTTCATTTGATGTTGCTGCTCGGGGCAAGGAGCTCTATTTTCAGGCGATGATCATTCTTGGGTACTGGGTTGAGATATTTAATTCCACATGATATCGCTCCATGCGTTTAGGTGTTCATTTGCAAGTAATATTAATTCAGCGCGACTTGGATAATGTAAATTTTAATGTTGCGTAACTTTCATGATTTAGGTTTAAGATATTTTTTATCATTTTCGTGTAAGCTGGTTCTTGGAGTCTGTAATATAGTTGCTGGAGATGTTTCATATTGTCATACGTTTGTTGGCTCCGGTATAAATAGAAGTGGGCGATGTGTTGCTTAGTTCCACGTTTGTGTTGGTTCTTGTGATATAGATATTTGCTGCCACGTGACGTTCATTCATATAGTGATTTGGGTTGCTTTTAATGATCAAAATGCGTTTTTGTTTTGTGGGTTTTTGCATGAGGTGTCAGGTTACACCTGAGTAGCTTTTGGGATTTAGTTTTTCCCACGTGATATATGCAGTTTGGAGCTCATGGTTAGGATATTGTTTATTGTCAAGAATTGTCTAATCTGTGGCTTCTTGGCTGAGATTTTCCTTTCTACGCGGTGTTGAGTGCTCTGATAATTCATTGTAATACATATGTGTGTGATGCAGGTTCTGATAATATTAGATTGAAATTTTATATCGTTATAAAGGTCCACAGTGAAATTTTATATCGTTATAAAGGTCCTGTGGATACTTGATTAGGATGGTGGTCCTTTTTTACTCGGTTGATGATTCTATTTCATGTCTGGCTGATTTTTATAATTCTTCTTTATAATGGGGTCTCTCTCTGCCAGGAAATGACATGCGTTTCTCTTTCATAAGATGTATTATCTGCGATTAACGGTTCGTCACAATGTCACGTTATAAAACAAATATGAAGGCATAAAGAATCATTTTTTCCTTGAATTACTTTACCCAAGTCCGGTTATTTTTGTTGGCCATGCCGTTGTCTTTGTGTATTGGGTATTTTAGTGATCATACGTATGATACTCCATAGTAATCATTTTTGCCTTTTCGTTCGCTGCTGCCATGACAGTTCTTCGTATAATGATTGTTTTCTTGTATTCTCATGCACAGTGATTACTATTATTAGTCTGATTCTGTTGCACTGATGCTATTGCTGTTCTTGTCGTTAAAAATTTAAAGATCCCCAAAGAGAGAGAGAGAGAGAGAGAGAGAGAGAGAGAGAGAGAGAGAGAGAGAGAGAGATCATAGCAGATTCCACGGAGTTTCCACACCAAATTTTACTGTGTTCAATGGGGGTTTATTCCCGAAGGCTGGGGATTTCTGGGAATATTTCTCTAGTACCGGGTTTTTGTAAAAATGTTTCCTAGAATACTATACCGGATTGCTCTCTCTCTCTCTCTCTCTCTCTCTCTCTCTCTCTCTCTCTCTCTCTCTCTCTCTCTCTCATACATACATAAATACATATTCAAGAGGGTAAATTCAAGCGTTGTTATATGACGAAGGATATGAAGAGTACCCAACATACAAAGCTATTTTGTTGTATCATTGTTTTATTTATTTGTATTTTTGTGAATTTATGTGTAGAATATATGTATATATATATATATATATATATATATATATATAGGCTATTTATGTATATGTATATATATATACATATATGTGTGTGTGTATGTATACCAGAGGGAAATTGACACACGGTGCAACTCCTGACCGGTTTCGTCTTTATATTTTTTTTTTATTTGTTTGCAGTATGTAACACGCTTACGGTTAAATGGCAGTATCCACCGTGCCATTTGTCATTATCAGATTTCATGTGAGATTTCAAGGTACTTGTACCTGACAAGCTTATTGATACAATTTTTGCTTCTTAGCGTTATTGACAAGTTTTTTTAAACACATCTTGTCCATTTAGAGCCACAGTTTTTCTTTCATCTGCAGTGTTCGCGAAGTTACGAATGTAATCGTCTTTTTATTTTGAAGATTACTCGAAGATTTAAATACTGAAGAAATAAAAGAGTAATTCCACAAATCCAGTAAGTTTGCCGACAACATATATATTGTGTACGGAATTTCTTGAAATTTTCTGGGAGATACTATCTCTCATCTTGTTATTACCATCTGGTGCATATATATTTCTAAAATATAAAACAAAATGTTACATTTTTCTCGATGTTTTTGAAGTTTTATGTCTATGTTACAATTGTGTATTTATACAAACGAAACTTGTAAAATCAAGCGATGTTCCTCTCTTTAAATGATGTGTTGAATTCAAAATACCTTTGCAGTTTGCATATGCAGACTAAAATAACCACATTTTTGATGGACCAAGGTAAAGCCCTTTATCTGGATGCATAATACATCTGATATCCTATCCTTAGGACGGGAAGCTTAACCAAATCTGGAAGCAAACAAGGCTACTCAATGTGCCTTTTGGTCCGGGGTTGCTGGAGACGGGTGGATAACTGGAAACGGGAACCGCCTCCTTTGTTTTTGCGAATACTCGTTGACGACAAGTTTTTCTCATAATCAGTAATTTTGTATATATCGTGGAAGAAAGGCATCTTTTCCTCTTCTTTAGATCTGGCAGTTATCCTCTTTTTTTAAATCTGAAATGGCAGTGAAAATTTTCTAGATTTGGTCTCAGCAGTTTGGAGATTTATTTTCACTCTTTATATTTTTTGTAACAAGTATTTTTCATTTGAATGAAAACCGTTTAATACTATCCCTCTTCCAAAGGGGCATGCATAAGGTAAGTCCTGATGTCTGTTTGCAATTTGAAATGGCATTGAAAATTTTCTAGGTTTGATCTCGGCAGTTTGGTGATTTATTTTATGGCTTTTTCTCATTTTTTAAACAAGTATTTTGCAGTTGAATGAAAGTCGTGTAATACTATCCCTCTTTCAAAGGGAAGCGGAAGATATGTGATGATGTCTACATTTACATGCCAGTTTATCCTTCCAGTTCTCTCTAATAGTTGATTTTGAAGACGTTAGCCTATATTAAGTTTTGCGAATCTATATTTTTGCTTATTGTCAGTCAGAATTCTTTAGGATTTGTTAGGCCCTTCTAGACTTGAGTGGGTACATCTGAGAAAATAATAGCACCTCCACTGCCGTTGTGAATGTTTTGAAATTCTTAAAATTGTTTCGGCAGTGGGGCTGCAGCTCATACCCTGTATGGATATGGATATTGCATGAACCAGAGAAAATGTAAATTACAAAATATGGGGGTCTTAAATGTGCGTAGAGGTGCAGGAGACGGGCATGACCGTATATTTGTTTAAGGAGTGAAAGGTGGCATATAGTAAGAAAATATGAAAGACTTGTGTTTGCAGTAATAGGGAAACCTAAGAGTGATTGTGCCTGGGGTAGCTCAAAGGTTTACAGCTAGGGGAAGCACTTACATTGTTAAAAAAAAAAACTGGTTTGAGTGACAGAGCGAATACGTGTTAGTTCAAGGATTCTATGGGTAAAACTAAGTGTGGTAGGAGTAAAGCTTGTAATAATGGGTGTATATGATCAAGAAGTGCAAAAGCAACGAGTGTATAGAATGTTTTGGGAGTCTGTGTCTGTACTTGGGTGGTTTTGTAGACGATGAAGGATGGTGGTTTGAATGTAAAATTAAGTGACAGAGAAGGAAATGGCATTGTTATGTTTGGAGTTAGTGGATTAAATGAAATTGAAGAGAATCTTCATCGTTTGATATACACGGTTACCAAAGAAGAATAACCTCAAGCATATTTAAGAAAGAGAAAATGAGGTGAGAAAGCTTTTTGCATTGCATTAGCACAAAGTAGAGTAAGGAATAATTCGACAGATGCAGTGGGTAGGAAAATGGTTTTAGGTATATCTGATCATATATTTGAATTAATAAAAAGTTAAGTTATATATAAGGTTAAGTTGGAGAGGAAGTTATGAAAATGTGTCTGTAAATGTAATTGTATATGTAGACCATGAGTTCGATACCAAGTAAGAAGAGAAAAAGGAATGAAATATGGGTCAGGGTTAAAAACACGAAGGTGGAAGCAGTCGTTGTGGCAAAACTACACTAGGGTTGTTTCAGAGTTCTCAGAAGACTTACTAGCCTCGTCATAGACTTAGAGGCTTGAAAACGAAATTTGCGATGAAAACTCAGGTATCGGCAAATATCTCTGGTGCAGAGGTGTGTGAAAATAGTTGGGGGATTTAGGATATACTGACTTGGCAAGAATGGCAAGTTAAGAATACCTTAGAGGTTTTTTCTTCAAAATTACTCATCTCCAGTTCATAAAAGGATTCTTAAACTTAAGTGAATCATTTGCTGTTATACTAGAATAAAAAAGATTTCCAATTAAAAATAAGAATGGGGAAGGGATACCCCAAAATTTCAGAAATATAAGCGGTTTTTGACCAGGAAACTTACGTACAAACAGGGTTGGGTATGGACTACAACGATGGTCTTTACCTGTAAGTTAATGAATTTATGGCACTGTTTTGTACCTGCCAAAGGTCATCATAGCTATCTCTGAACATTTAGGTAACTCATCGTCACTAATAGCCTGTCAAATTCACAATCAAGATGGTACAGTATACGAACTAAATGAGACAGTAATTTTGAATACTGTTCAACTTTATGATTAGGTGGAAAATTCTCAGTTTATTGTGAAAAACTCCTCTTAGCATCTTAGTAGATAATTGCTGAATGGACAGAATATAGTGCATTCCCATTCTGGGGCGGATTGGGTTGGGTCAGTTCTGACAACATAAGAATATTTCTACCATACAGTCATTCAGGTCACTCAAGTGCCTCAGATCATTGTGTTCATGTGAGGAGCGTAAAGTAAACAGAAATTAAAGGGCAGGGCTGAGGATCTCTCACAATTAAGGTGAACAAACTGAGATAGCTACGCCACCACCTGCATGCTCCCAGTACAGTGGTAAATTACCAATTCTGATCTGTGATGCTTTAGGTAGTAGTGAGCTGCCGCATCACTAAATATTTAATTCGAAGATTTTGCCTTCAATTCTTTGCCTTTTTTAGAATAGTCTTACTATTTCTGCCTAGCTACTAGACTCTGACCAGACAGCCCCATGTATTGGTGGACAGCTAGTACTAAGAAAAAAGTTTATAACATTTAACATTGAAGATAGGGACATTGTAAATGGGGGAGAAAGAAGGGAAAAGACGAGGGGGAAATGGAGGAATATAAATGATTCCTCGCACTAGATGAGGAATATATGACATTTCATGCTGCAGTCAGAAGGACACTGGGGAATATTTATGGTTAAGGAAAGTAGCTTTTGTGCTTTAGAAGGGTAGGAAGGAGGAAATGAATGATTTATCTAAAGGAAAAAGAGGACGTTGTTTGATGTGCAATTGCGTGATAAAAGTGAAGATCATACAAAGGTGTAAAGGTGAATGGATAAAGCGATCAAGAAGAGGTAAAAAACAAGTCCTAAAGGCCAAAAATCTCGTAGGCAAACTGCAAGAGCCAAATGACCATATAAGAATAAAAGAGTGAACCACATCGATAATACTGCCAGAAGGTTGTTCCAGCTTTTTAAAAGTTCAGGGACAGAGATCTCTGGTAATGAACAATTCAACGTGATAGGGATACATTTTGCGATAGTGGAAGATTCTTATTGGAATGAAGCATTAGTCTGAATAATAAGTATGATAATTGCGATTGTTTGAAAAAAGAAACAATCACTACAAGAAATTTTGTTCAGGACGAAAAGTCCTGGATCTGAAGCATTTGACATTAGCAATGTTCTCATCGGTAAGAAAGGAATGCTTATTATATATAAAACCCGCATTTCTAATGCAGTTAGAAATCTAGGTATTATATATGAACATTCAATTTCAGCATAAAAAGAAAGCATGAAGTAAATAAGCATCCCAAAAATTGTTAAATATCCAGAAGCTTTCGGTATCATTACCAGCTATCAGTGAACCAAAATAAGAACAGTTTATTTGATAGACTTATCAGTAAAATCTTAGTCTACTAGAGTTCATTCACACTTCTCTCGCCACATACTTATTGGTCTGCTCCCGATTTTTATCTGGGCTAATAGCTCCTTCATTTCTTAATTGGAAGTAGTGAAAACTGCAGCAAGCATTGCATCATTTGCTTTCTTTATTTTTTCTGGAGTTCAGCCTTATGCCCCTATCATTATACTTTTGTATACGTTTTTATATTTAATGTTATAACAACGTTACAAGCTTAAATTACGGTGTTCTAATTAGCATGATTAGCGAAGCCTGGAAGATAACTCCTTTAAAAGAAAACGTCAAAATTCTAATATCTATTGACCACCTCTCTCTCTCTCTCTCTCTCTCTCTCTCTCTCTCTCTCTCTCTCTCTCTCTCTCTCTCTCTCTCTCAAAAAATGCGTGTATTGTATGAATTTTAGGGCAGAAAATTCCGCCATAATCTGATTAGGCAACATGTTTAGAAAACCCTGAACTCCATAAAGAAATTTTACCTAATTTCATACCTATAACCTTTATGAATAAGGTCTATTTCATTATGCCTCGACATAGGGGAGAAATCCATCATGATAGACAGTTTGGGTGAAAGATGAGATTAACATGTAAATAGCAAGGGGAGGGACGTCTTTAGGTCAAAACACCAAATCCCCAAGGACATCGGTATACAAAGGCGATCGTGGGCCACCTTCAAGTTTTAATTCTGTGTCATATTTGATTAGTGATTTCATATGTTTGTATGTATGTATTTAGTGTGTGTTTGTGAACACAAGACCAGCCATTGTTTTAATTACACCATATCAGTAATTAGTTACGTGAAAATATCTGTTTATCTACCTATCTATCTATCTGTCTGTATCATGTATATAAAATATATGTATATATATATATATATATATATATATATATATATATATATATATATATACATGTATATATATACATGTGTACATGTGTGTGTATATATATATATAAGCAGCATATATCATGCATATACAAATACGCACACACATACAGACACTCGAATGTCATTTTAAAATTTTTAAATCATTGCTATGACCGTAATCTGAAATAAAGTATAATTCCAAACGATTTTGTGTATACGTATGCATAGTGTATACAGTACACAAACATAAAATCGTAATTAGTAACATAACGCCTGTTCACTGTCTGAGTCATCGCAGCACCTATGTTGTGGGGTTTGAAGAATGAATTGTTTTGACTTTCTCGAGTGAACGTCATAGGGAGGTGTGCTGAAGGCTTTTTGGTTGACATTTGTTAACTCGCCACGTTATACGTATGGAGTTGCTTTCAGTCATTTCAACTCTCTCTCTCTCTCTCTCTCTCTCTCTCTCTCTCTCTCTCTCTCTCTCTCTCTCTCTCTCTCTCTCAGTAGGTGATAATCTGGTATTTGTCACCGTGCCTTATACATAATGTAAACATTTTTAGAGCCTAAATACTGTAGATGTCCATATTGTACTTTTGAGTAGGCAGGCTAATTGATGCAAGATTCGTTATCTCCACCTTTTCACCATTATGCCTCATCGTCATATTTTTCTAATTCTAAAAAAAATAACTGACCGTGACTTTGAGGTCTACCTTTAGGGGCCTAAATTTGGAGGTCACTTCCTCTGACAGTGATTATTATTAGTAACCTTTGACCTATGGATGATAGGGGAGAGTCTTGGGTCAGGCTTTACCCACCTTCTTTGGGTTAGGCTTAACCCTTTCTACAGCTATTTATAAACCGTATTGTCTTCCAAACCAAGAACGCAAGTAGGTTTAGCTATTGGAGATTCTTCGGTCAAGCAAGGTCAAAAGGTCATGGCCCGGACGTCACCATTTCCTCAAGAGTAAGGTATTGTTTGTGTATTTTGATGGGTCATGGACTTTCGTTGTAGGTTGTTAGTTTGTTTGTTTTGTGAAAATTGTTTTATATCTTCTGATGATTCATTATAATCTTGTGGAGGTTGTTGTTATGTTTACTCATAAGTTGTTGAGAAAAATTTAATGATCATAAACCCTTGCCTTTATTTCCCTCTGCGCTTGTTCTTCATCCGATCCATATTAGGGTGTATCAGCACTGTGCCTGGTGCAATATCTTTACTTTTTATTAATAACGGAAAGCACGTGGCCTCGACCTAAGTCATAACCAGACTACCGGGCAACGTTAGTCGCGTGAATTTGTCAGTAAATGGTTGGTTCTTTGCCCCTCATTAAGTTCCGGTTTAATCTTGGCGACTAAAATTGGTCATTCATGTGTAGCACGCACTGGCGTTACAGAAAGCATGTTATTTTCTTAGCTTCGTTTGAGATGGTTCTAGTTCAGTGGGTGTGCACGGGTTTAAAAATTTATGAATGATTATTGCCATTTAGTGGTAAAAGGGTTTTGCTAAATTTTTTTTGTATAAATGTCGAGTTTAATTATGTATTCTCTTTTGTAGAAATGTTCAGTTGTGTAAGTACAGAAAAAATCTAGTTTCTCGTTGTAATAGTAATGATAATAAACGTAGGCATGCTTATTTAAATTACAGTACTCTGCTGGCAGTTCCTCAGAAATAAGTTCAGATCATCTCTGCATATTCCTGGAAAGGTTCATACCCTCTGGAGTGAGTGGCTTTTTAGAGTAACAGGACGGGGTTACTTACACACACACACACACACACACACTATTAGGCTGTTGTCAACCAGAGTAACGAGTCCAACACATTCTAGTTAGAATTAAAAAAAAAAAGTTTGAATTTCTTGTTATTGCGGGTGGCGCCAAAAGGTGTTAACCCTACTAGTTTTCAGGTAGACATTACAGATGAGGTTGATATACAGTAGTTAAGCAAGTTCGTACTGGGGGTTCCAGAAGGGCTGTAAACAAGCACGTTTTTAAATATCTGCACACCACTTGTTTCCGGTGCTGCTTATGTAGGTTTCAGCACGAGTTTTGCACTGTGTGCACGACTCTGTACGAACAAAAGATCCATGTGGAGTCTAACATAAGGGAAGACTCGTACGAAGTGCCCATTGCTGAAGAAGTAGTTGCATACTCGAGCCTTAGCCTGCAAAGCTACATACACAGTTTCCTACCCAACAGGAGCCTGGACACACACACACACATACACATACACACACACACACACATATATATATATATATATATATATATATATGTATATATATATATATATATGTGTGTGTGTGTGTGTGTGTGTGTGTGTGTGTGTGTGATGTGGGTGGGTGGGTATACTTACTCATCTGTCTTGGATGAAAATACCTTATCGTCTTATCATCCAGCTTTTTCAGGTACCTGTTAATCTCTCTCTCTCTCTCTCTCTCTCTCTCTCTCTCTCTCTCTCTCTCTCTCTCTCTCTCTCTCTAATAATTCGGTGAAATGCAACATTAAATATATTTTGGTTAATAATAACAAACTAAGTAAAAGTATCTTAAAGATTATGTCTGACAAAAAACCCTATAAATAAGAATGTTAATTCGTAAATTAGATTGTTCAAGGTGTCACATATATTGTACGAGTATATTATGATGTTCATGAGTGAGTGTATCTCTGCTCAGTGACGAAGGAATCCACGAGATGCTATATTGTATTGTCTGCTTT